>NC_135890.1:94386836-94551836 GCF_964194155.1 Cetorhinus maximus
CCCTACCCTACCCTACCCTACCCTACACTGCCCTACCCTACCCTACCCTGCCCTGCCCTGCCCTACCCTACCCTGCCCTGCCCTACCCTGCCCTGCCCTACTCTACCCTACCCTACCCTGCCCTGCCCTGCCCTACCCTGCCCTACCCTACCCTACCCTACCCTGCCCTACCCTACCCTATCCTGCCCTACCCTACCCTGCCCTACCCTACCCTACCCTACCCTGCACTACCCTACCCTACCCTACCCTGCCATACCCTACCCTGCCCTGCCCTACCCTACCCTGCCCTACCCTACCCTACCTTGCCCTTCCCTGCCCTGCCCTACCCTATCCTGCCCTACCCTACCCTGCCCTACCCTACCCTGCCCTACCCTACCCTGCCCTGCCCTACCCTGCCCTACCCTACCCTACCCTACCCTGCCTTACCCTACCCTATCCTGCCCTACCCTACCCTGCCCTACCCTACCCTACCGTGCCCTACCCTACCCTACCCTGCCCTGCCCTACCCTACCCTACCCTACCCTGCCCTGCCCTACCCTACCCTACCCTTCCCTGCCCTACCCTACCCTAACCTACCCTGCCCTACCCTACCCTACTCTGCCCTACCCTGCCCTTCCCTACCCTACCCTACCCTTCCCTGCCCTACCCTACCCTAACCTACCCTGCCCTACCCTACCCTACCCTTCCCTGCCCTGCCCTGCCCTACCCTACCCTGCCCTGCCCTACCCTACCCTGCCCTTCTCTATCCTGCCCTACCCTACCCTACCCTACCCTGCCCTGCCCTACCCTGCCCTACTCTGCCCTACCCTACCCTACCCTACCCTGCCCTGCCCTGCCCTACCCTACCCTGCCCGACTCTATCCTGCCCTACCCTGCCCTATCCTGCCCTACTCTGCCCTACCCAACCCTACCCTACCCTGCCCTGCCCTGCCCTACCCTATCCTGCCCTACCCTACCCTGCCCTACCCTACCCTGCCCTACCCTACCCTACCCTGCCCTACCCTGCCCTACCCTACCCTACCCTACCCTGCCTTACCCTACCCTACCTACCCTACCCCCTACCCTTCCCTACCCTACCCTACCCTACCCTGCCCGGCCTTACCCTGCCCTACCCTGCCCTACCCTACCCTGCCGTACCCTGCCCTACCTACCCTGCCCTGCCCTACCCTACCCTACCCTACCCTACCCTACACTGCCCTACCCTACCCTACCCTGCCCTGCCCTGCCCTACCCTACCCTGCCCTGCCCTACCCTGCCCTGCCCTACTCTACCCTACCCTACCCTGCCCTGCCCTGCCCTACCCTGCCCTACCCTACCCTACCCTACCCTGCCCTACCCTACCCTATCCTGCCCTACCCTACCCTGCCCTACCCTACCCTACCCTACCCTGCACTACCCTACCCTACCCTACCCTGCCCTACCCTACCCTGCCCTGCCCTACCCTACCCTGCCCTACCCTACCCTACCTTGCCCTTCCCTGCCCTGCCCTACCCTATCCTGCCCTACCCTACCCTGCCCTACCCTACCCTGCCCTACCCTACCCTGCCCTGCCCTACCCTGCCCTACCCTACCCTACCCTACCCTGCCTTACCCTACCCTATCCTGCCCTACCCTACCCTGCCCTACCCTACCCTACCGTGCCCTACCCTACCCTACCCTGCCCTGCCCTACCCTACCCTACCCTACCCTGCCCTGCCCTACCCTACCCTACCCTTCCCTGCCCTACCCTACCCTAACCTACCCTGCCCTACCCTACCCTACTCTGCCCTACCCTGCCCTTCCCTACCCTACCCTACCCTTCCCTGCCCTACCCTACCCTAACCTACCCTGCCCTACCCTACCCTACCCTTCCCTGCCCTGCCCTGCCCTACCCTACCCTGCCCTGCCCTACCCTACCCTGCCCTTCTCTATCCTGCCCTACCCTACCCTACCCTACCCTGCCCTGCCCTACCCTGCCCTACTCTGCCCTACCCTACCCTACCCTACCCTGCCCTGCCCTGCCCTACCCTACCCTGCCCGACTCTATCCTGCCCTACCCTGCCCTATCCTGCCCTACTCTGCCCTACCCAACCCTACCCTACCCTGCCCTGCCCTGCCCTACCCTATCCTGCCCTACCCTACCCTGCCCTACCCTACCCTGCCCTACCCTACCCTACCCTGCCCTACCCTGCCCTACCCTACCCTACCCTACCCTGCCTTACCCTACCCTATCCTGCCCTACCCTACCCTGACCTACCCTACCCTACCCTTCCCTACCCTACCCTACCCTACCCTGCCCGGCCTTACCCTAACCTACCCTACCCTACCCTGCCCTTCCCTACCCTACCCTACCCTGCCCTGCCCTACCCTACCCTACCCTGACCTACCCTGCCCTGCCCTGCACTACCCTGCCCTACCCTACCCTGCCCTACCCTACCCTACCCTACCCTGCCCTACCCTGCCCTGCCCTACCCTAACCTACCCTGCGCTGCCCTACCCTACCCTACCCTGCCCTGCCCTACCCTGCCCTGCCCTACTCTACCCTACCCTAACCTACCCTGCCCTGCCCTGCCCATCCTGCCCTACTCTATCCTGCCCTACCCTACCTTACCCTACCCTGCCCTGCCCTGCCCTACCCTACCCTGCCCTACTCTATCCTGCCCTACCCTGCCCTAACCTGCCCTACTCTGCCCTACCCTACCCTACCCTACCCTGCCCTGCCCTATCCTGCCCTACCTTACCCTGCCCTACCCTGCCCTGCCCTACCCTGCCCTAATCTCCCCTACCCTATCCTACCCTGCCCTACCCTGCCCTACCCTACTCTACCCTATCCTACCCTGCCCTCCCCTGCCCTACCCTGCCCTACCCTGCCCTACCCTTCCCAACCCTGCCCTACCCTACCCTACCCTGCCCTACCCTGCCCTGCACTGCCCTACCCTGCCCTCCCCTGCCCTAACCTACCCTACCCTACCCTGCCCTAGCCTACCCTGCCCTACCCTGCCCTGCCCTACCCTGCCCTGCCCGACCCTGCCCTACCCTACCCTTCCCTATCCTACCCTGCCCTACCCTGTCGTGCCCTACCCTGCCCTGCCCGACCCTGCCCTTCCCAACCCTGCCCTAACCTACCCTACCCTGCCTACCCTACCCTTCCCTGCCCTGCCCTACCCTGCCTACCCTGCCCTTCCCTCCCCTTCCCTTCGCTGCCCTGCCCTAGCCTGCCCTACCCTACCCTGCCCTACTCTGCCCTACCCTGCCCTGCCCTACCCTGCCCTGTCCTACCCTGCCCTACCCTGCCCTACCCTACCCTACCCTACCCTGCCCTACCCTACCCTGCCCTACCCTGCCCTACCCTACCCTACCATACCCTGCCCTACTCTACCCTGCTCTACCCTGCCCTACCCAGCCCTACCCTACCCTGCCCTACTCTACCCTGCTCTACCCTGCCCTACTCTACCCTGCCCTACCCTGCCCTACCCTACCCTGCCCTACCCTGCCCTACCGTACCCTACCCTACCCTGCCCTACTCTACCCTGCTCTACCCTGCCCTACTCTACCCTGCCCTACCCTGCCCTACCCTGCCCTACCCTACACTGCTCTACCCTGCCCTACTCTACCCTGCCCTACACTGCCCTACCCTGCCCTACCCTGCCCTACCCTACCCTGCCCTGCCCTACCCTATTCTATCCTACCCTGTCCTACCCTACCCTACCCTACCCTGCCCTATCCTGCCCAACCCTACCCTACCCTGCCCTACCCTACCCTACCCTGCCCTACCCTACCCTGCCCTGCACTACCCGTCCCTGCCCTACCCTGCCCTACTCTACCCTGCCCTACCCTGCCCTACCCTACCCTACCCTGCCATACCCTGCCCTACCCTACCCTACCCTGCCCCGCCCTACTCTACCCTGCCCTACCCAGCCCTACCCTGCCCTACTCTACCCTGCCCTATCCTGCCCTACCCTGCCCTACTCTACCCTGCCCTACTCTACCCTGCCCTACCCTGCCCTACTCTACCCTGCCCTACCCTGCCCTACCCTACCCTACCCTGCCCTACCCTGCGCTACCCTACCCTACCCTACCCTACCCGGCTCTACTCTATCCTGCCCTACCCTGCCCTACTCTACCCTACCCTGCCCTACCCTACCCTACCCTGCCCTACTCTACCCTACCCTGCCCTACTCTACCCTACCCTACCCTACCCTACTCTACCCTGCCCTACTCTACCCTTCCCTACCCTGCCCTACCCTGCCCTACCCTACCCTACCCTGCCCTACTCTACCCTTCCCTGCCCTACTCTACCCTTCCCTGCTCTACCCTATTCTACCCTGCCCTACTCTACCCTTCCTTATCCTGCCCTACCCTGCCCTACTCTACCCTACCCTGCCCTACCCTACTCTACCCTGCCCTACTCTACCCTGCCCTACAGTGCCCTACCCTACCGTACCCTACTCTACCCTACCCTGCCCTACTCTACCCTACCCTGCCCTACCCTGCCCTACCAAGCCCTACTCTACCCTGCCCTACCCTGCCCTACCCTAGCCTACCCTGCCCTACTCTACCCTACCCTGCCCTACCCTACTCTACCCTGCCCTACTCGACCCTGCCCTACCCAACCCTACCCTAGCCTACCCGGCCCTACTCTATCCTGCCCTGTCCTGCCCTACCCTGCCCTACCCTGCCCTGCCCTACCCTGCCCTGCCCTACCCTGCCCTACCCTACCCTACCCTGCCCTGCCCTACCCTGCCCTACCCTGCCCTACCCTGCCCTACCCTTCCCTACCCTGCCCTGCCCTACCCTGCCCTTCCCTACCCTGCCCTACCCTACCCTACCCTAACCTGCCCTACCCTACCCTACCCTGCCCTGCCCTACCCTACCCTGCCCTACCCTATCCTGCCCTACCCTACCCTACCCTACCCTAACCTGCCCTACCCTACCCTGCCCTACCCTGCCCTGCCCTACCCAACTCTACCCTGCCCTACCCTACCCTGCCCTACCCTACCCTACCCTACCCTACCCTGCCCTACCCAACCCTGCCCTACCCTGCCCTACCCTGCCCTACCCTACCCTGCCCTACCCTGCCCTACCCTACCCTGCCCTACCCTACCCTACTCTACCCTGCCCTACCCTGCCCTACCCTACCCTGCCGTACCCTGCCCTACCTACCCTGCCCTGCCCTACCCTACCCTACCCTACCCTACACTGCCCTACCCTACCCTACCCTGCCCTGCCCTGCCCTACCCTACCCTGCCCTGCCCTACCCTGCCCTGCCCTACTCTACCCTACCCTACCCTGCCCTGCCCTGCCCTACCCTGCCCTACCCTACCCTACCCTACCCTGCCCTACCCTACCCTATCCTGCCCTACCCTACCCTGCCCTACCCTACCCTACCCTACCCTGCACTACCCTACCCTACCCTACCCTGCCCTACCCTACCCTGCCCTGCCCTACCCTACCCTGCCCTACCCTACCCTACCTTGCCCTGCCCTGCCCTGCCCTACCCTATCCTGCCCTACCCTACCCTGCCCTACCCTACCCTGCCCTACCCTACCCTGCCCTGCCCTACCCTGCCCTACCCTACCCTACCCTACCCTGCCTTACCCTACCCTATCCTGCCCTACCCTACCCTGCCCTACCCTACCCTACCGTGCCCTACCCTACCCTACCCTGCCCTGCCCTACCCTACCCTACCCTACCCTGCCCTGCCCTACCCTACCCTACCCTTCCCTGCCCTACCCTACCCTAACCTACCCTGCCCTACCCTACCCTACTCTGCCCTACCCTGCCCTGCCCTACCCTACCCTACCCTTCCCTGCCCTACCCTACCCTAACCTACCCTGCCCTACCCTACCCTACCCTTCCCTGCCCTGCCCTGCCCTACCCTACCCTGCCCTGCCCCTACCCTACCCTGCCCGTCTCTATCCTGCCCTACCCTACCTTACCCTACCCTGCCCTGCCCTACCCTGCCCTACTCTGCCCTACCCAACCCTACCCTACCCTGCCCTGCCCTGCCCTACCCTAACCTGCCCTACCCTACCCTGCCCTACCCTACCCTGCCCTACCCTGCCCTACCCTACCCTACCCTACCCTGCCTTACCCTACCCTATCCTGCCCTACCCTACCCTGACCTACCCTACCCTACCCTTCCCTACCCTACCCTACCCTACCCTGCCCGGCCTTACCCTAACCTACCCTACCCTACCCTGCCCTTCCCTACCCTACCCTACCCTGCCCTGCCCTACCCTACCCTACCCTGACCTACCCTGCCCTGCCCTGCACTACCCTGCCCTACCCTACCCTGCCCTACCCTACCCTACCCTACCCTGCCCTACCCTGCCCTGCCCTACCCTAACCTACCCTGCCCTGCCCTACCCTACCCTACCCTGCCCTGCCCTACCCTGCCCTGCCCTACTCTACCCTACCCTAACCTACCCTGCCCTGCCCTGCCCATCCTGCCCTACTCTATCCTGCCCTACCCTACCTTACCCTACCCTGCCCTGCCCTGCCCTACCCTACCCTGCCCTACTCTATCCTGCCCTACCCTGCCCTAACCTGCCCTACTCTGCCCTACCCTACCCTACCCTACCCTGCCCTGCCCTGCCCTACCCTACCCTGCCCTACTCTATCCTGCCCTACCCTGCCCTACCCTACCCTACTCTGCCCTACCCTACCCTACCCTTCCCTGCCCTACCCTACCCTAACCTACCCTGCCCTACCCTACCCTACCCTTCCCTGCCCTGCCCTGCCCTACCCTACCCTGCCCTGCCCTACCCTTACCCTGCCCTTCTCTATCCTGCCCTACCCTACCCTACCCTACCCTACCCTGCCCTGCCCTACCCTGCCCTACTCTGCCCTACCCTACCCTACCCTACCCTGCCCTGCCCTGCCCTACCCTACCCTGCCCGACTCTATCCTGCCCTACCCTGCCCTATCCTGCCCTACTCTGCCCTACCCAACCCTACCCTACCCTGCCCTGCCCTGCCCTACCCTATCCTGCCCTACCCTACCCTGCCCTACCCTACCCTACCCTGCCCTACCCTGCCCTACCCTACCCTACCCTACCCTGCCTTACCCTACCCTATCCTGCCCTACCCTACCCTGACCTACCCTACCCTACCCTTCCCTACCCTACCCTACCCTACCCTGCCCGGCCCTACCCTAACCTACCCTACCCTACCCTGCCCTTCCCTACCCTACCCTACCCTGCACTGCCCTACCCTACCCTACCCTGACCTACCCTGCCCTGCCCTGCACTACCCTGCCCTACCCTACCCTGCCCTACCCTACCCTACCCCTACCCTGCCCTACCCTGCCCTGCCCTACCCTAACCTACCCTGCCCTGCCCTACCCTACCCTACCCTGCCCTGCCCTACCCTGCCCTGCCCTACTCTACCCTACCCTAACCTACCCTGCCCTGCCCTGCCCTGCCCATCCTGCCCCTACTCTATCCTGCCCTACCCTACCTTACCCTACCCTGCCCTGCCCTGCCCTACCCTACCCTGCCCTACTCTATCCTGCCCTACCCTGCCCTAACCTGCCCTACTCTGCCCTACCCTACCCTACCCTACCCTGCCCTGCCCTGCCCTACCCTACCCTGCCCTACTCTATCCTGCCCTACCCTGCCCTACCCTGCCCTACTCTGCCCTACCCTACCCTACCCTACCCTGCCCTACCCTGCCCTACCCTACCCTGCCCTATCCTACCCTACCCTGCCCTACCCTACTCTACCCTGCCCTCCCCTACCCTACCCTGCCCTACCCTACCCTGTCCTACCCTACCCTGCCCTACCCTACGCTACCCTGCCCTACCCTACCCTGCCCTGCCCTACCCTATCCTACCCTACCCTGCCCTACCCTACCCTACCCTACCCTGCCCTACCCTGCCCTACCCTACCCTACCCTGCCCTACCCTACCCTACCCTGCCCTACCCTACCCTGCCCTGCCCTACCCTACCCTGCCCTACCCTGCCCTACTCTACCCTGCCCTACCCTGCCCTACCCTACCCTACCCTGCCCTACCCTGCCCTACCCTACCCTACCCTGCCCCGCCCTACTCTACCCTACCCTACCCTGCCCTAACCTGCCCTACTCTACCCTGCCCTACCCTACCCTGCCCTGCCCTACTCTACCCTGCCCTACCCTACCCTGCCCTACCCTGCCCTACCCTGCCCTACTCTACCCTGCCCTATCCTGCCCTACCCTGCCCTACTCTACCCTGCCCTACTCTACCCTGCCCTACCCTGCCCTACTCTACCCTGCCCTACACTGCCCTACCCTACCCTACCCTGCTCTACCCTGCGCTACCCTACCCTACCCTACCCTACCCTGCCCTACTCTACCCTACCCTGCCCTACCCTACCCTACCCTGCCCTACTCTACCCTACCCTGCCCTACCCTACTCTACCCTTCCCTACCCTGCCCTACCCTGCCCTACCCTACCCTGCCCTGCCCTACTCTACCCTTCCCTGCACTACTCTACCCTACCCTGCTCTACCCCACTCTACCCTGCCCTACTCTACCCTTCCTTACCCTGCCCTACCCTGCCCTACCCTACCCTACCCTGCCCTACCCTACCCTACCATGCCCTACTCTACCCTACCCTGCCCTACTCTACCCTACCCTGCCCTACCCTACTCTACCCTGCCCTACTCTACCCTGCCCTACAGTGCCCTACCCTACCCTACCCTGCCCTACTCTACCCTACCCTGCCCTACTCTACCCTACCCTGCCCTACCCTGCCCTACCAAGCCCTACTCTACCCTGCCCTACCCTGCCCTACCCTAGCCTACCCTGCCCTACTCTACCCTACCCTGCCCTACCCTACTCTACCCTGCCCTACTCTACCCTGCCCTACCCAACCCTACCCTAGCCTACCCGGCCCTATTCTATCCTGCCCTGTCCTGCCCTATCCTGCCCTACCCTGCCCTGCCCTACCCTGCCCTACCCTGCCCTACCCTACCCTACCCTACCCTGCCCTACCCTACCCTACCCTGCCCTGCCCTACCCTACCCTGCCCTACCCTGCCCTTCCCTGCCCTACCCTGCCCTACCCTTCCCTACCCTGCCCTGCCCTACCCTGCCCTGACCTACCCTGCCCTACCCTGCCCTGCCCTACCCTGCCCTACCCTACCCTACCCTGCCCTGCCCTACCCTGCCCTACCCTGCCCTACCCTGCCCTACCCTTCCCTACCCTGCCCTGCCCTACCCTGCCCTGCCCTACCCTGCCCTACCCTACTCTACCCTACCCTGCCCTACCCTACCCTACCCTGCCCTACCCTACCCTACCCTACCCTGCCCTACCCTACCCTACCCTGCCCTGCCCTACCCTGCCCTACCCTACCCTACCCTACCCTGCCTTACCCTACCCTATCCTGCCCTACCCTACCCTGCCCTACCCTACCCTACCGTGCCCTACCCTACCCTACCCTGCCCTGCCCTACCCTACCCTACCCTACCCTGCCCTGCCCTACCCTACCCTACCCTGCCCTGCCCTACCCTACCCTGCCCTACCCTGCCCTGCCCTGCCCTACCCTGCCCTACCCTACCCTACCCTTCCCTGCCCTACCCTACCCTAACCTACCCTGCCCTACCCTACCCTACTCTGCCCTACCCTGCCCTGCCCTACCCTACCCTACCCTTCCCTGCCCTACCCTACCCTAACCTACCCTGCCCTACCCTACCCTACCCTTCCCTGCCCTGCCCTGCCCTACCCTACCCTTCCCTGCCCTACCCTACCCTGCCCTTCTCTATCCTGCCCTACCCTACCCTACCCTACCCTGCCCTGCCCTACCCTGCCCTACTCTGCCCTACCCTACCCTACCCTACCCTGCCCTGCCCTGCCCTACCCTACCCTGCCCGACTCTATCCTGCCCTACCCTGCCCTATCCTGCCCTACTCTGCCCTACCCAACCCTACCCTACCCTGCCCTGCCCTGCCCTACCCTATCCTGCCCTACCCTACCCTGCCCTACCCTACCCTGCCCTACCCTACCCTACCCTGCCCTACCCTGCCCTACCCTACCCTACCCTACCCTGCCTTACCCTACCCTATCCTGCCCTACCCTACCCTGACCTACCCTACCCTACCCTTCCCTACCCTACCCTACCCTACCCTGCCCGGCCCTACCCTAACCTACCCTACCCTACCCTGCCCTTCCCTACCCTACCCTACCCTGCCCTGCCCTACCCTACCCTACCCTGACCTACCCTGCCCTGCCCTGCACTACCCTGCCCTACCCTACCCTGCCCTACCCTACCCTACCCTACCCTGCCCTACCCTGCCCTGCCCTACCCTAACCTACCCAGCCCTGCCCTACCCTACCCTACCCTGCCCTGCCCTACCCTGCCCTGCCCTACTCTACCCTACCCTAACCTACCCTGCCCTGCCCTGCCCATCCTGCCCTACTCTATCCTGCCCTACCCTACCTTACCCTACCCTGCCCTGCCCTGCCCTACCCTACCCTGCCCTACTCTATCCTGCCCTACCCTGCCCTAACCTGCCCTACTCTGCCCTACCCTACCCTACCCTACCCTGCCCTGCCCTGCCCTACCCTACCCTGCCCTACTCTATCCTGCCCTACCCTGCCCTACCCTGCCCTACTCTGCCCTACCCTACCCTACCCTACCCTGCCCTACCCTGCCCTACCCTACCCTGCCCTATCCTACCCTACCCTGCCCTACCCTACTCTACCCTGCCCTCCCGTACCCTACCCTGCCCTACCCTACCCTGTCCTACCCTACCCTGCCCTACCCTACGCTACCCTGCCCTACCCTACCCTGCCCTGCCCTACCCTATCCTACCCTACCCTGCCCTACCCTACCCTACCCTACCCTGCCCTACCCTGCCCTACCCTACCCTACCCTGCCCTACCCTACCCTACCCTGCCCTACCCTACCCTGCCCTGCCCTACCCTACCCTGCCCTACCCTGCCCTACTCTACCCTGCCCTACCCTGCCCTACCCTACCCTACCCTGCCCTACCCTGCCCTACCCTACCCTACCCTGCCCCGCCCTACTCTACCCTGCCCTACCCTGCCCTAACCTGCCCTACTCTACCCTGCCCTACCCTACCCTGCCCTGCCCTACTCTACCCTGCCCTACCCTACCCTGCCCTACCCTGCGCTACCCTGCCCTACTCTACCCTGCCCTATCCTGCCCTACCCTGCCCTACTCTACCCTGCCCTACTCTACCCTGCCCTACCCTGCCCTACTCTACCCTGCCCTACCCTGCCCTACCCTACCCTACCCTGCTCTACCCTGCGCTACCCTACCCTACCCTACCCTACCCTGCCCTACTCTACCCTACCCTGCCCTACCCTACCCTACCCTGCCCTACTCTACCCTACCCTGCCCTACCCTACTCTACCCTTCCCTACCCTGCCCTACCCTGCCCTACCCTACCCTACCCTGCCCTACTCTACCCTTCCCTGCCCTACTCTACCCTACCCTGCTCTACCCCACTCTACCCTGCCCTACTCTACCCTTCCTTACCCTGCCCTACCCTGCCCTACCCTACCCTACCCTGCCCTACCCTACCATGCCCTACTCTACCCTACCCTGCCCTACTCTACCCTACCCTGCCCTACCCTACTCTACCCTGCCCTACTCTACCCTGCCCTACAGTGCCCTACCCTACCCTACCCTGCCCTACTCTACCCTACCCTGCCCTACTCTACCCTACCCTGCCCTACCCTGCCCTACCAAGCCCTACTCTACCCTGCCCTACCCTAGCCTACCCTGCCCTACTCTACCCTACCCTGCCCTACCCTACTCTACCCTGCCCTACTCTACCCTGCCCTAGCCAACCCTACCCTAGCCTACCCGGCCCTACTCTATCCTGCCCTGTCCTGCCCTACCCTGCCCTACCCTGCCCTGCCCTACCCTGCCCTACCCTGCCCTACCCTACCCTACCCTGCCCTACCCTACCCTACCCTGCCCTACCCTACCCTACCCTGCCCTACCCTGCCCTTCCCTGCCCTACCCTGCCCTACCCTTCCCTACCCTGCCCTGCCCTACCCTGCCCTGACCTACCCTGCCCTACCCTGCCATGCCCTACCCTGCCCTACCCTACCCTACCCTGCACTGCCCTACCCTGCCCTACCCTGCCCTACCCTGCCCTACCCTTCCCTACCCTGCCCTGCCCTACCCTGCCCTGCCCTACCCTGCCCTACCCTACTCTACCCTACCCTGCCCTACCCTACCCTACCCTGCCCTACCCTACCCTACCCTACCCTGCCCTACCCTACCCTACCCTTCCCTGCCCTACCCTACCCTGCCCTACCCTACCCTGCCCTACCCTGCCCTACCCTACCCTACCCTGCCCTACCCTGCGCTACCCTACCCTACCCTACCCTACCCTGCCCGGCTCTACTCTATCCTGCCCTACACTGCCCTGCCCTACCCTACCCTACCATTCCCTACCCTGCCCTACCCTACCCTACCCTACCCTGCCCTAACCTACCCTGCCATTCCCTACCCTGCCCTACCCTGCCCTGCCCTACCCTACCCTACCATTCCCTACCCTGCCCTACCCTACCCTACCCTACCCTGCCCTACCCTACCATTCCCTACCCTGCCCTACCCTGCCCTGCCCTACCCTACCCTACCATTCCCTACCCTGCCCTACCCTGCCCTGCCCTACCCTGCCCTGCCCTACCCTACCCTACCATTCCCTACCCTGCCCTACCCTGCCCTGCCCTACCCTGCCCTACCCTACCCTACCCTACCCTACCATTCCCTACCCTGCCCTACCCTGCCCTGCCCTACCCTGCCCTACCCTTCCCTACCCTACCCTACCCTGCCCTGCCCTACCCTGCCCTACCTTACCCTGCCCTACCCTGCCCTGCCCTACCCTGCCCTAATCTCCCCTACCCTATCCTACCCTGCCCTACCCTGCCCTACCCTACTCTACCCTATCCTACCCTGCCCTCCCCTGCCCTACCCTGCCCTACCCTGCCCTACCCTTCCCAACCCTGCCCTACCCTACCCTACCCTGCCCTACCCTGCCCTGCACTGCCCTACCCTGCCCTCCCCTGCCTAACCTACCCTACCCTACCCTGCCCTAGCCTACCCTGCCCTACCCTGCCCTGCCCTACCCTGCCCTGCCCGACCCTGCCCTACCCTACCCTTCCCTATCCTACCCTGCCCTACCCTGCCCTGCCCTACCCTGCCCTGCCCGACCCTGCCCTTCCCAACCCTGCCTAACCTACCCTTCCCTGCCTACCCTACCCTTCCCTGCCCTGCCCTACCCTGCCTACCCTACCCTTCCCTCCCCTTCCCTTCGCTGCCCTGCCCTAGCCTGCCCTACCCTACCCTGCCCTACTCTGCCCTACCCTGCTCTGCCCTACCCTGCCCTGTCCTACCCTGCCCTACCCTACCCTGCCCTGCCCTACCCTATTCTACCCTACCCTGTCCTACCCTACCCTACCCTACTCTGCCCTATCCTGCCCAACCCTACCCTACCCTGCCCTACCCTACCCTACCCTGCCCTACCCTACCCTGCCCTGCACTACCCTTCCCTGCCCTACCCTGCCCTACTCTACCCTGCCCTACCCTGCCCTACCCTACCCTACCCTGCCCTACCCTGCCCTACCCTACCCTACCCTGCCCCGCCCTACTCTACCCTGCCCTACCCTTCCCTACCCTGCCCTACTCTACCCTGCCCTATCCTGCCCTACCCTGCCCTACTCTACCCTGCCCTACTCTACCCTGCCCTACCCTGCCCTACTCTACCCTGCCCTACCCTGCCCTACCCTACCCTACCCTGCCCTACCCTGCGCTACCCTACCCTACCCTACCCTACCCTACCCGGCTCTACTCTATCCTGCCCTACCCTGCCCTACTCTACCCTACCCTGCCCTACCCTACCCTACCCTGCCCTACTCTACCCTACCCTGCCCTACTCTACCCTACCCTACCCTACCCTACTCTACCCTGCCCTACTCTACCCTTCCCTACCCTGCCCTACCCTGCCCTACCCTACCCTACCCTGCCCTACTCTACCCTTCCCTGCCCTACTCTACCCTTCCCTGCTCTACCCTATTCTACCCTGCCCTACTCTACCCTTCCTTACCCTGCCCTACCCTGCCCTACTCTACCCTACCCTGCCCTACCCTACTCTACCCTGCCCTACTCTACCCTGCCCTACAGTGCCCTACCCTACCGTACCCTACTCTACCCTACCCTGCCCTACTCTACCCTACCCTGCCCTACCCTGCCCTACCAAGCCCTACTCTACCCTGCCCTACCCTGCCATACCCTAGCCTACCCTGCCCTACTCTACCCTACCCTGCCCTACCCTACTGTACCCTGCCCTACTCTACCCTGCCCTACCCAACCCTACCCTAGCTTACCCGGCCCTACTCTATCCTGCCCTGTCCTGCCCTACCCTGCCCTACCCTGCCCTGCCCTACCCTGCCCTACCCTGCCCTACCCTACCCTACCCTACCCTGCCCTACCCTCCCCTACCCTGCCCCGCCCTACCCTACCCTACCCTGCCCTGCCCTACCCTACCCTGCCCTGCCCTACCCTGCCCTACCCTGCCCTACCCTACCCTACCCTACCCTGCCCTACCCTGCCCTGCCCTACCCTGCCCTGCCCTACCCTGCCCTACCATGCCCTGCCCTACCCTGCCCTACCCTACCCTACCCTGCCCTGCCCTACCCTGCCCTACCCTGCCCTACCCTGCCCTACCCTTCCCTACGCTGCCCTGCCCTACCCTGCCCTGCCCTACCCTGCCCTACCCTACTCTACCCTACCCTGCCCTACCCTACCCTACCCTGCCCTACCCTACCCTACCCTACCCTGCCCTACCCTGCCCTACCCTACCCTACCCTGCCCTACCCTGCGCTACCCTACCCTACCCTACCCTACCCTGCCCGGCTCTACTCTATCCTGCCCTACCCTGCCCTACTCTACCCTACCCTACCCTACCCTACCCTACCCTGCCCTACTCTACCCTACCCTACCCTACTCTACCCTACCCTGCCCTACCCTACTCTACCCTGCCCTACTCTACCCTTCCCTACCCTGCCCTACCCTGCCCTACCCTACCCTACCCTGCCCTACTCTACCCTACCCTGCCCTACTCTACCCTACCCTGCCCTACCCTACTCTACCCTGCCCTACTCTACCCTTCCCTACCCTGTCCTACCCTGCCCTACCCTACCCTACCCTGCCCTACCCTACCCTACCATGCCCTACTCTACCCTACCCTCCCCTACTCTACCCTGCCCTTCTCTACCCTGCCCTACAGTGCCCTACCATGCCCTACCCTGCCCTACCAAGCCCTACTCTTCCCTGCCCTACCCTGCCCTACCCTAGCCTACCCTGCCCTACTCTACCCTACCCTGCCCTACCCTACTCTACCCTGCCCTACTCTACCCCGCCCTACCCTACCCTACCCTAGCCTACCCGGCCCTACTCTATCCTGCCCTGTCCTGCCCTACCCTGCCCAACCCTGCCCTGCCCTACCTTGCCCTACCCTGCCCTACCCTACCCTACCCTACCCTGCCCTTCCCTACCCTACCCTGCCCTGCCCTACCCTACCCTGCCCTACCTTGCCCTTCCCTGCCCTTCCCTGCCCTACCCTTCCCTACCCTGCCCTGCCCTACCCTGCCCTGCCCTACCCTGCCCTACCCTGCCCTGCCCTACCCTGCCCTACCCTGCCCTACCCTACCCTGCCCTGCCCTACCCTGCCCTACCCTGCGCTACCCTGCCCTACCCTTCCCTACCCTGCCCTGCCCTACCCTGCCCTTCCCTACCCTGCCCTACCCTACCCTACCCTACCCTGCCCTGCCCTACCCTACCCTGCCCTGCCCTACCCTACCCTGCCCTACCCTATCCTGCCCTACCCTACCCTACCCTACCCTAACCTGCCCTACCCTACCCTGCCCTACCCTGCCCTGCCCTACCCAACTCTACCCTGCCCTACCCTACCCTGCCCTACCCTACCCTACCCTACCCTACCCTGCCCTACCCTACCCTGCCCTACCCTGCCCTACCCTGCCCTACCCTACCCTGCCCTACCCTGCCCTACCCTACCCTGCCCTACCCTACCCTACTCTACCCTGCCCTACCCTGCCCTACCCTACCCTGCCGTACCCTGCCCTACCTACCCTGCCCTGCCCTACCCTACCCTACCCTACCCTACCCTGCCCTACCCTACCCTACCCTGCCCTGCCCTGCCCTACCCTACCCTGCCCTGCCCTACCCTGCCCTGCCCTACTCTACCCTACCCTACCCTGCCCTGCCCTGCCCTACCCTGCCCTACCCTACCCTACCCTACCCTGCCCTACCCTACCCTATCCTGCCCTACCCTACCCTGCCCTACCCTACCCTACCCTACCCTGCCCTACCCTACCCTACCCTACCCTGCCCTACCCTACCCTGCCCTGCCCTACCCTACCCTGCCCTACCCTACCCTACCTTGCCCTGCCCTGCCCTGCCCTACCCTATCCTGCCCTACCCTACCCTGCCCTACCCTACCCTGCCCTACCCTACCCTGCCCTGCCCTACCCTGCCCTACCCTACCCTACCCTACCCTGCCTTACCCTACCCTATCCTGCCCTACCCTACCCTGCCCTACCCTACCCTACTGTGCCCTACCCTACCCTACCCTACCCTGCCCTGCCCTACCCTACCCTACCCTACCCTGCCCTGCCCTACCCTACCCTACCCTGCCCTGCCCTACCCTACCCTGCCCTACCCTGCCCTGCCCTGCCCTACCCTGCCCTACCCTACCCTGCCCTACCCTACCCTACCCTACTCTGCCCTACCCTGCCCTGCCCTACCCTTCCCTTCCCTGCTTTACCCTACCCTAACCTACCCTGCCCTACCCTACCCTACCCTTCCCTGCCCTGCCCTGCCCTATCCTACCCTGCCCTGCCCTACCCTACCCTGCCCTACTCTATCCTGCCCTACCCTACCCTACCCTACCCTGCCCTGCCCTGCCCTACCCTACCCTGCCCTACTCTATCCTGCCCTACCTTGCCCTACCCTGCCCTACTCTGCCCTACCCTACCCTACCCTACCCTGCCCTGCCCTGCCCTACCCTACCCTGCCCTACTCTATCCTGCCCTACCCTGCCCTACCCTGCCCTACTCTGCCCTACCCTACCCTACCCTGCCCTGCCCTACCCTATCCTGTTCTACCCTACCCTGCCCTACCCTACCCTGCCCTACCCTACCCTGCCCTGCCCTACCCTGCCCTACCCTACCCTACCCTGCCTTACCCTACCCTAACCTGCCCTACCCTACCCTGCCCTACCCTACCCTACCCTGCCCTACCCTACCCTACCCTACCCTGCCCTGCCCTACCCTAACCTACCCTACCCTACCCTGCCCTGCCCTACCCTACCCTGCCCTGCCCTACCCTACCCTACCCTGCCCTACCCTGCCCTGCCCTGCCCTACCCTGCCCTACCCTACCCTGCCCTACCCTACCCTACCCTACCCTGCCCTACCCTGCCCTGCCCTACCCTACCCTACCCTTCCCTGCCCTACCCTACCCTACCCTACCCTGCCCTACCCTACCCTACCCTTCCCTGCCCGTGCCCTGCCCTACCCTACCCTGCCCTGCCCTACCCTACCCTGCCCTACTCTATCCTGCCCTACCCTACCCTACCTTACCCTGCCCTGACCTGCCCTACCCTACCCTGCGCTACTCTATCCTGCCCTATCCTGCCCTACCCTGCCCTACTCTGCCCTACCCTACCCTACCCTACCCTGCCCTGCCCTGCCCTACCCTACCCTGCCCTACTCTATCCTGCCCTACCCTGCCCTACCCTGCCCTACTCTGCCCTACCCTACCCTACCCTACCCTGCCCTACCCTGCCCTACCCTACCCTGCCCTACCCTACCCTACCCTGCCCTACCCTACTCTACCCTGCCCTCCCCTACCCTACCCTTCCCTACCCTACCCTGTCCTACCCTACCCTGCCCTACCCTACGCTACCCTGCCCTACCCTACTCTACCCTGCCCTGCCCTGTCATACCCTACCCTGCCCTACCCTACGCTACCCTACCCTACCCTGCCCTACCCTACCCTACCCTTCCCTTCCCTGCCCTACCCTATCCTACCCTTCCCTTCCCTACCCTACCCTACCCTACCCTGCCCTACCCTACCCTGCCCTACCCTACGCTACCCTACCCTTCCCTGCCCTGCCCTGCCCTACCCTACCCTACCCTACCCTACCCTGCCCTGAAGAGGACCAAAGAGCCTGGGAATCCCAATAATTTGTTTTGTGGCAACATTTAATATTATTACATTTTTTAAAATATCTTTCTTGAAACCTTTCAGTTTCTAGTGGCTGAATCTTAACTCCTAGAAACAAATGGATTGGATTAGTAGCAGATGCAAAATAAAATCTGTAACAGGTGCTGAACTCACCTCAAACCCACCTACTTCTCACTTTAAAGGGAGCTTACGAATCTGCTTATGGGAATGAGGTTGGTCAATTTAACGTTTTAATGAGGCTGTGGTATGCCTTCATTTCACAATCTATTTTTATTTCAATCTATTCTGTTTTTACCCACAGGTGGCTGGGTCCCCTGGGCCATGGGAAGCTGGGCAGCTTAAAGGAGGTTAGAGGAGGTGAATCCATGAATAAGTGTCATTACAGCATTGCTTGTGGGCCAGGAGGAGTGAGACAACTCCACCCTACAGCCCCACCCCACAGCCCCACCCCACGCCTCCCAATCTGTCTGTTCACTCCTCCCATAACAGGCACTACCCCCCACCACCATCATTGAATACCCGACTGCCATTGGGCCTTCCTTCCACAAGCAATATTCACCCCATGATCCAGACACCCCCAAGCAATTTGGACCTCCCCCATCATCCAGATCTTAGCAATCCACGATCAAGACCTTTCCCACCATGATCCGGACCACCCTCACCTCTCGATTAGGACACCACTCCATCACAAATCAGGACCTCCAGGTGATCCAGAGCCTCCTTCTGCAATCCAGGCTACGCCCACACTACCCCATGATTGGAACCAACCACCGCCACCCACCCCCCTGCACCTACCCCCCACCCCCCACCTCAACATTATCTCCCTTAATCTGCCCTACTACCTGCTCTCATAGGCTTCAGCCCCTGTGAAGCAGCTTTCCTGCCTGAAAGGCCTCCAGCCCCTCACCCAGGCTCCTGTGGACAGGAACCCCACTTCAGTTCAATTCAGCATGATATTCGGGAAACCTGTTTTCCCTAATTGCCCAACCTCAAAACATTCTCTCCGCATGGAGTTCGGCCCTGGCCAAAAATCCAGGCCTAAATCTCCTCCTTTTAAAAATTAAGATACCCTTTTCCCCTTCCAAACCCCCTCCCCCATCCCCCATGATATATTATTGTGAGGTTGCAGTCATTAAGAATGGTATTGTTTGAATCAGGCTGAAGGCTACAGACGGGCATCTGATGTGAGTTGTGCCTATCTGAACAATGGCAGCTTGTATCGGTTTGTAAAAGGTAGTAGAAACAGCTAAAAAAAGAACAGCACAGAGAGAAATCAAACAGAATGACAACTTCTATTTATGTAGCACCTTTAAAATAATGAAACATCCCAAGGCACTTCACAGGCAAATTACAAAACAAAATATGATGCTGAGCCACATAAAGATATATTATGTCAGAATGACCAAAAGCTTGGTCAAAGAGGAAGGTTTTAAGAAATGTCTTAAGGGGGCAAGCAAGGTAAAGAGGCGGAGAGGTGTAGGGAGGGAACCCCAGAGCTTGGGGCCCAGGCAACTGAAGATACGGCCACCAATGGTTCAGCAATTATAGTTGGGAACACACAAGAGATCAGAATTAGAGCTGCCCTGATATCTTGGAGGGTTGTGGGGTTGATGAGAATTTTAAAATCAAAACATTGCTTGACCAGAAGCCATTGTAGGTCAGTGAGCACAGGGGTTGATAGGGGAACACGACTTGCTGTGAGTGAAGACACAGGGAGCAGAGTTTTGGATAGTCTCAAGCTTATGCAGGGTGAAATGTGGGAGACCAGCCAGAGGTGTGTTGAAATAGTCGAGTAAAGATGAAATGAAGGCAAGGATGAGGATTACATCAGCAGATGAGCTGAGATGGGCTCAGACGATGTCACAGAGGTCGAAATAGGCAGTCTGAGAGATGGCATGAATATGAGGTTGGAAACTCAGCTCACGATTAAATGGGACACTAAGGTTGTGAACAGACTGATTTAATCTCAGATTGTTACTACAGAGAACGATGGAGTCAGTAGTTAGGAAAGGGAATTTGGAGCAGGGATTGAAAACAATGGCTTCGCATTCCCAATATTTAATTGGAGGAAATTTCTGCTCACCCAGGACTGGATGTCGGATAAACAGTCTGGTAATTTAGCAACAATGGAGGAGTCAAGAGAAGTGGTGGTGAGGTAGAGCTGGGTGTCGTTAGTGTATGTGTGAAAATCAATACTGTACTTATGGCTGATGCTGCCAAGGGGCAGCATGTAGATGAGAAACGGGAGGGGGGCTAAGGATAGACCCGTGGGGAGCTCCAGAGGTAATGAAGTGAGAGCAGGAAGAGATGTCATTTCAAGTGATACTCTGGCTAAGTTAGTGAGAGCAGTCCCAGCCAGCCAGACAACAGTGGAGAGGTGTTGGATGAGGGTGGTGTGATCAACTGTGTCAAAGGCTGCAGACAGGTCCAGAAGGATGAGGAAGGAAAGTTTGCCTTTGTCACAGTCACACAGGATGTCACTTGTGACATTGTTAAGAGCCATTTCTGTACTGTGGCGGGGCGGAAACCTGATTGGATGATCAATTCAAGCATGGAGTTCTGGGAAAGATGGGTTTGGGAGGCGAAAACACATTCAAGGACTTTGTGGAGGAAAGGGAGATTGGCAGTGGGGCTGTAGCTTGCAAGAACGAACACAAGATGAGCTCAGAGAGGGCATGCGGGGAGGTAGGCGAGAAACTAGAGAAAGATGTGAGGGCAATGGCCAGGAGGAGCATTGAAGGAAGTTTGACCAGGTGGGCCAGTGGAAGGGATGGATGTGGCAGAGTCGGCTGATCAGATTGTTTGTGACAAAGAAATCATTGAGCTCCCCGCACTTGTTGTTGGAGGTGAGGATGGACGGGACAGGGGAGAATGGTTTAAGAAGACGATTTGCAGTTGAGAAGGGAAGCTGGTACTTATCTTTGCATTGCAGGATGACCCTGGAATAGCGAGCAGTTTTAGCGGACGGGAGCAGCGCCTGGTGTTGCTTTAAATGGCTCAGTCAGATGTGGCACTGGACGGCTAAGCCAGTTGTGCGGCATACTTTTTCAAGCCAGCGTCCCTTGCACTTAAGAACAGAAAGTAAATTGTGATGCATACCCCATCACTACAAGGGCTTCTGAAAGCAGGGCTTATTCTTTCAGAGAGAATAAAATTATCCCCATGGGCTGGGAACTGTGTGTTCCCACGTTAAATTCTTTACTTTTTCTCTGCGCACCTCTCTCATTTGGCAACCCACTTTTTCTTTTAAGTTCTCGGTTTGTATTGATTGCAGTGGAGAATGCTTCCATGGCAATTAAACATTTATTAATGTATTCACATACTTTTTGAATCATCCTACACCATGTACAAAAATCTGCAAGACCCTTAAAGAAGGATTGGGGGAAGGGCTGCAGATTTGTTTAGTTCAGTCCCTAGATAATAAAGGAAGCCTTAACACCAAGGTCTTCGCTCCAAGGCTACAAATTCCTTACAATGTCCTTGGTAAGATAAGGTTGTTTGGACATGAAATGCTGCATGTAGATTAAGGAAAAGAATAAAGCTGAGTTTAAAATGGTCAAAAGACAATCACATAAAATTTCCCCTGTACTTTATGCAGCCTCCCTACAATGTTCTAACGAGTTCAGACCTTTAATGACCATCTCCAGAGCTTAATGCTCCTTTGAAGCTCAATGTGGAATGGAATTTGGAGTACTGTACACCTTGCAAAGTTTGCATCACATCAGGGTTGCAAGCATTTTAAAGGCAAATATCATCAAACATTCATGCAATTAAAACCAAAAGTGATTGTTTTCAAACAGTACAGGCTGTCAAAGATGCTGCATAAAGTGTTGAAAAGTTTCAGATGTGAAGCCTTTGAGGTAACAACAACTTAAGTTTATATAGCACTTTTAACATAATAAAACATCCCAAGGCGCTTCACAGGAGCAGGACGGAATTTTTCGAGCCCACTGGCAGCGGGCGTGATAGATGGGGTGCGTGGAAAAAGGTGCGCAACCTGCTTCATGACGGCGCGAAGGAAGCTCGTGATCGTCCACTCAGCCCGCCAATGGCAGACCATGTTTCCCACCATCGGTCTGCGGGGAGCTAATTGTAATACATCAGCATATAGTTAAAAGGCCATCCCACCAGGCACTTGGAACCCCGCCGTATCGTCTGTCCATGTCGGCGGGAAAGCACGCCGACGTGTTTCACAACAGCGCACAGGCGACATTCACCTGAGGGAACTGAGGCAAGCGAGCAGCAACATTCTCCACAGCTCATCTGTTATTTACAGGCCTCAGGGGCACCGGGGAGGGGGGAGTGGTGGCAACTGATGCCCGGCCTCAGAGGCGACCGCTGAGGGGGGGAGCAGGGTGTCAGGGGGGAGGTGCTGGCCAGCCTCGGAGGTGACCGTTGTCGGTGGAGGTGGGGGGTGCGGGGGGCAAGTGCTGCCATAGAACCATAGAAAAGTTACAGCACAGAAGGAGGCCATTCAGCCCATCTTGTCCATGCCAGCCCGAGGACACCCAGGTGCCCTTTCTAATCCCACCTTCCTGCACCCGGCCCATAGCCCTGCAGCTTACAGCACTTGAGGTGCAGATCCAGGTATTTTTTAAAAGAGTTTAGAGTTTCTGCCTCTACCACCAACTTGGGCAGCAAATTCCGACACCCACTACCCTCTGCGTAAAAAAGTTCTTCCTCATGTCCCCCCTACACCATCTGCCACTTATCTTGAATCTATGTCCCCTGGTTCTAGAATTCTCCACCAAGGGAAACAATTTTACCCTGTCCACTCTATCTATTCCCCTCATAATTTTGTACACCTCAATCAAGTCACCTCTCAGCCTTCTTTGTTCTAAGGAAAATAACCCCAACCTATCCAATCTCTCCTCATAGCTACACTTTTCTAACCCTGGCAACATTCTTGTAAACCTCCTCTGCACTCTCTCCAGAGCTATTACATCCTTCCTGTAATGTGGTGACCAGAACTGCACACAATACTCCAGTTGTGGCCTCACCATAATTCCAACATTATATACTTACTTTTATATTCTATACCTCTGCCAATGAAGGAGAGCATTCCATATGCCTTCTTTACAACCTTGTCTACTTGAACAGCTGCCTTGAGAGACCTGTGTACTTGTACGCCAAGATCTCTCACTTCATCTACTCCTTTTAGTATATTCCCATTTATTGTGTAATCCCTGTAACTGTTTGACCTCCCTAAATGCATGACCTCACACTTCTCTGTGTTAAAATCCATCTGCCACTTTACCGCCCACTCCACCAACCCATCTATATCGTTTTGGAGATTATGGCTATCCTCTACACTATCCTTGGCGCTGCATCCCACGCACAGGCAATCGAGGTGGGGGGCAGGGTAAGCGAGGGGCGTGGTCATGTTTAGGGACACCTGTATAAACTGACCATGTCTCTGCAATTGAGGCAGATCAGGCGCAGCCACAGTGATATGATTGGGGTTGGCTCCTAGCCTGCCCGCCCATGCAAGCAACACAAAGGCACCAAAGGGCCACCAAGTGCTCCATACCTTACCCCCACTCCCACCCCTGACCTGCCGGCACAGACTTCGAGTCCTCCACCACTTCATTGGACCATGGAGCAGTTGGGCTGCACAAGTTGTACAATCTCCTCACCAATGCTGGCCATGTAACAGTCACTGCTGGAGGAGCTCACAGACCCTTGCAACCTCAGCATCCCGGTTTGGACCAGTGTCCCCCATGACGCGGGTTGACAGGGCAGCCATGCAGCGCACTCATCTCTGGCCATCCGAGGGGTGACCAGCACTCTCCAGGAAGCATTAAGGGTAGTCACACAGGGCCAGGAAAGGTGCTAAGTACAGCCATGATAACCACATCTCTCTCTCTTTCATGCTGCAGGAGGACCATGTCAGGATCATGGATCCTGGTGACCTAGCTGTATGCCTGATGGCCTACAGAGACGTTCGGGGTCTTTTACATATAGAATGACAGATACGAGGGTGTGCGTTATAGAATAGAATCCAAACGAGCCTACAGAGACTGTAGAAGACGGAGGAGAGAGCGACTGAGGTTCCTGGCTGTGCAAATGCAGGAGCAGAAACCTCATGAAGAAGGGGCAGCAGGGGCTCCCGCTCACACTGCCCAGGAGCGACAGCGAGCCGTGGCTGGTCAACGCCTAGCGACACCCAGGGTCTCTAGACGCTGTCTGCCATTCCTGCAGATGACTGAGAACCAGTGTCGCTGACAACTGTGCATGTTGAGGGACCTGGTGGCTCACATCTGCCACTTACTGCAGGACTTGGCACCAAGGGGACATGGAGGGCATCCACCGCCAGTGGCTGTGAAAGTGACCGTGACGCTCAATTTCTATGCCAGTGGCTCCTTTTAGGACTCCACAGGTGACCCCTCTGGGATTTCACAATCCGCCTCCCACAAATGCATCCATGAGGTCACGGATGCCATCTTCTCCATGACACACAACTTTGTACATTTCGCCCGGGACCGGGACAGCCAGGATGCAAGGGCCATTGGATTCATCCTGATCTTGGGATTCCCACAGGTGCAGGGTGTGATTGACTGCACTCAGGTCTCCGTCACTACACTCGGTGGACTTCATCTACCGCAAGGGCTTCCACTCACTGAACATGCACCTGCTACCACCTGCAGGTGTGCCCATGGTTTCCAGGGAGTGTGCATGACGCCTACATCCTGAGACACTTGCAGATCCCTGCAATTTTCTAGGGTCCACAGAGGCTGCAGGGTTGGCTCCTTGGGGACAAGGGCTACCCACAGAGGACATGGCTGATGACACCCATGCGGTGGCCTCAAAGCTAGATCAAAGAGTTAGGTTCAAAGGAGCATCTTAAAGGAGGAAATAGTGTTGCTAACTGTGATTAAGTGTATTCCTGGAGGTTTCATCACGTGACTTGCCCCCACGCTCCAGCCATTAGCAGGCCAACACATCCATCCTTGCGATGTACTGCCTTTCTACACAAATTGGAAAGCAAAAAGGCTTATTACTCAGTTAGATGATGCTTGACTATCAGCCAAAGAGCTTTTTTCCCCACATTTTCAATATTTTTATATCTTCTCTTTTAAAGAGAAATGTTCAAAGAAAATTTACTAAACAATCTTTTTAATGCCCCTATGCTTTTTCTCCAGGGTTGTACCTGGAGATTGACCTTCATTTCCTGGAGACTCCAGGCCAATCCTGGAGGGTTGGCAACCCAAGGAGGAACGTGAGGTAGTGAGGTGTAAGGAGGGAATTCTGGAACTTAGAGCCTAATCGCCTGAAGACACGGCCACCAATGGTGCAGCAATTATAATTGGGAATGTACAAGTGGCCAGGGGTAGACGAGTGTAGGTATTTCCGAGGTTTGTGGGCTGGAGGAGGTTATAGAGATAAGAAAAGTGAGGCCGGGGAGGGATTTGAAAACAAGGATGAGAATTTTAAAATTAAGATGGGAGCCAGTGTGGGTAAGTGAGCACAGGGGTGATAGGGGAACAGGACTGGTGCGAGTTAAGATGTAGGCGGCAGAGTTTTGGATCACCTTGGCCCGGATCTTCCAAGCAGTGGCAGTGTAGGCCGGATTGCTGCCTCACTCATAAATTCTCCCACTTTACACTGATGCACATTTCTTCCAGGATCTTCTGAGCCCAGCTTCCAAAGAAATGCGCACCGCACTGTGCTTTGGGGAACTCTGTCAGAGCGCAGCAGAGTTGGAGGAAGACAAAGCCCTTCTCACGGCACGGGATGCAGTGTGGTAAGTTTAAAGGTCCAATCTGAATGTTATTGAATGAATGAATGGATAGGTGAATGAGTGAATGGGTAGGTGAGTAAGGTAGGTAAGTATGTAAGGTGGGTTAGATTGTAGGTGGCTAAGATGGTAGGTAGGTGATGAGGTAGGTCGGTGAGTTTATAGGTGGGTGAGGTGGCAGGATTGGTGGGGTGGTAGGCGGGTGTGGTAGCAGCTGGGTGAGGTGGATGAGTGGGTGAGGTGGCAGGTGGGTGAGGTGGGTTGGTGAGGTTGTAGAAAGGTGAGGTGGTAGGTGGCTGAGGTGGCAGTTGGGTGAAGTGGAGGGTCAGGTCAGGAGGCTAGTTGGGTGGTCAGGGGGGTACTTGGATTGGGTTGGGGTAGTCCGGTCAGAGCGGGGTAGTCGGGTCGGAACAGGGTAGTCAGCTCGGGGGCACATCGGGTGGTCGGCGGGGTACTCAGGTTGGGTTGGAGGTAGTCAGGTTAGATCGGGGTACTCAGGTCGGGGGTAGTTGGCTCGGGGAGTAGTCTTGTCGGGGGTAGGCAAGGGGTCAATGGGATAGGCAGGGGAAAGGGGGTAGCTGGGTCTGGTTGGATTAGGGGTAGTCAGATGGTGAGGGGTAGTTGGCTCGGGGCTAGTCTTGTCAGAGGTAGACAGGGGTTCAGGGGGTACTCGAGTTGATTGGGGGGATTATTTGGGTCAGGGGTTGGTCAGGTTGTTGGGGGTAGTCAGGTGCTCGGGGGTAGTTGGCTCAGGGGTTAATTGGGTCGAGGGGTAGTTGGGGGTGTTAAAGGGATAGTTGGGTGACCCGGGGGGTAGTTGGGTCGGGTCTGGTGGGGTAGTCAGGGGGTAAGTGGGGTGGCTGTGCGGTGGGGATCAGGGGGGTATTCAGGGGGGTCAATGTGAGAGATTGAGGCTGAGTAGTGTAGTTACCCAGGTATTAGACTAGGTTTTAATCTAACATTTCCTGGGTAACTATCCATGTAAGTAGTGTGGAACTCTTTGAAGTCTCTGACCCTAACTCAGAGCCGAAGACATTCACAGTGGGTTGCAGGGAGCAGGGGAATTGCCCATCGGATGTTGGAACTTTCCAGGCAATTCCCATGGAGGTCCGTGCATCAGGACTTCCACGGGTCCCAACACACATCTTCAGTCATACGTCCAGTCTCCAACAATCTGAAGACCAGATGAATTAGCTCCCCAAGTTTATGAAGAGTTGAATGTGGGAGACCAGCCAGGAGTGCATTGGAATAGTCGAGTTTCGAAGTAGTAAAGGCATGAATGAGGGTTTCAGGAGCATATGAACAGAGATTTGGCAAAGTTAGGTAATGTTACGGAGGCGGAAATGGTCAGTTTAGATGATGGCACATATATGAGGTTGGAAGCTCATTTTAGCTCAGAGCTTAAATGACTTATAGTGTGTAAAAAAGTCAAAATATTATTTTTTTAGGATTATTCATGCCTACGAGTTGTTTATAACTTTTCTGCCAGGATCACAACACACTATCGGTTTTGTAGTTCCACAGAGCAGGCTGTCACAAAACTATAATATTTTTCATAATATTATTGTGGTTTATTGTAAAGTAAATTTATGGGTGAGAGTGTAGACGGTTCTGCCTGTGTGATTTAACTAAATTAGAGTCAGGCTGCATGCTTGAAATTATCAATAGAATTTAAGGGTAAAAGGTATTTGAAATGCTAATGAGTAAACATGGATGAGGCCTTAGCATGTAGGGCGTGAATGAAATTTGCATTTTTAGATAGGTGAAGGAGTTGTTTGGGTTTCAAAGGGATGTTCACAACTAACAAGATAAATAGGGCAAGGCTATTATGTTTATTTTTCCCCAAAAGTACTGACCATATTGGCAACATGAAAGATTTTTATATTATGGGAAAAGTACATTTCCAAAGACATCCCTAAAGCATTTCTGCTATCCCCCTGGGAGTCTCTTGACATGACTGAGTTCCGGATAGAGCAGTTGCTTTGGGAGTCTGGTGTCAAGCACATCAACAACGTGTCATGCCCAGTGCAGCTGCGTTTGAATGATTAACACCTAGAAGCATTGCATATTGGTGAGGGAGAGGATGCTGCTGTTGAACTACCATTCTTGCCAGCAGATTTTGAGAATCTTGTAAAGGTACCGCTGGTGGTACTTGTCCAGTGCTTTGAGGTGCCTGCTGTCCAAGTCACTGAAACATACAGGAGCACAGGGACCACTGCTGTCCAAGACTCTGACACATATAGGAGAACAGGGCTCATTGCTGTCCAAGTCTCTGACGTATATAGGAGCACGGGGATCACTGCTGTCCAAGTCTCTGATGTGTATAGGGGCACAGGGAATCACTGCAGTTCTAGCCACTGACACATCTAGGGGCACGTGAATCACTGCTAAACAACTCTGTGGCGTATGTAGGGGCACAAGGATTACTGCTGCCCAAGTCTCTGCAGTATACAGGAGCACGGGGATCACTGCTGTCCAAGCCTCTGATGCATTAAGGAGCACGGGGATCATTGTTGATCAAGAGTCTATCACATATAGCAACACGGAGATCACTGCTGTCCGAATATCTGACACATATAGGAGCACGTGGATCACTGCTGAACAACCCTGTGGCATACGTAGGGACACAGGGATCACTGCTGTTCAAGTTTCTGCAGTATATATGAGCACAGGGATCACTGCTGAGCACCTCTCTGGCATATAAAGGAGCACGGGGATCACTACCATCCAAGTCTCTGATGCATAAAGGAGCACGAGGATGGCTGCAGAACATGTTGCTGGTGTATAAAGGAGCAGGGGGTCACTGTTGTCCAAGTCTTTGAAGTATATAGGAGCATGAGGATGACTGCAGAACAAGTCTCTGACTTATATCGGGACACGGGGATCACTGAAGTCCAAGTCTCTGACACTTCTGGGAGCACAGGAATCACTGCTGAACAACTCTATGGCGTAGGTAGGAGCACAGGGATCACTGCAGTCCAAGTCTCTGACATATATACGAGCACAGGGATCACTGCTGTCCGAGTCTCTGACGCATTAAGGGGCATGGGGATCACTGCTGATCAAGAGTCTATGACATATAGGAGCACGGGGATCACTGCTGTCCAATCTCTGACGTATATAGCAGGGTGGTCACTGCAGTCCACATCTCTGACCTATGTTGGAGCATAGAAACTTAGAAAATAGGAGTTGGCCATTCAGCTCTTCGAGCCTGCTCCACCATTCATCATGATCATGGCTGATCGCCTAACTCAATAGCCTGCTCCCACTTTCTCCCCATATCCTTTGATCCCTTTCGTCCCAAGAGCTATATCTAACTCCTTCTTGAAAACACACAATGTCTTGGCCTCAACTACTTTCTGTAGTAATGAATTCCACAGGCACACCACTCTCTGGGTGAAGAAATTTCTCCTCATCTCAGTCCTACATGGTCTACCCCGTATCCTCAGACTGTGACCCCTGGTTCTGGACTCCCCCACTATCGGGGGCATCCTTCCTGCATCTACCCTGTCTAATCCTGTTAGAATTTTATAGGTTTCTATGAGATCCCCCCTCATTCTTCTGAACTCCAGCGAATATAATCCGAATCGACTCAATCTCTCCTCAAATGTCAGTCCCGCCATCCTGGGAATCAGTCTGGTAAACCTTCGCTGCACTCCCTCTATAGCAAGAACATCTTTCCTCAGATAAGGAGACCAAAACTGCACACAGTATTCCAGGTGTGGTCTCACCAAGGCCCTGTATAATTGCAGCAAGACATCCCTGCTCCTGTACTCGAATCCTCTCGCTATAAAGGCCTACATGCCATTTTAATATTGAGTTCAACAACTTCAGATCATGAACTCTCTCCTCCATCCCCATCCACGTTCCGATCCCCCTTTTTCCAATAATTTATAATTTAAAAAATATATATTTTTCTTTTCCCACCTATTTTAAAATTTATTTCGATCTATTGTTTTATCTCAACCTTTTAGCCCATTTCGATCCCTTCCCACCACCCCACCCCCACTAGGGCCATCTGCCACTTGCTTGTCCTGCTTGCTACCCTTAATGTCCCCATTAGCCCCTTCCTTAGGTAATATCACCACCGTCAACACCCCTTTGTCCTTTTGCCTATGACATCTTTGGCCATCTCTTTGCCTCCACCTATCACTGGCCCTCTATCCAACTCTACCTGTCCCACCCCCCTCTACCAGCTTATATTTCATCTCATTTCTCAATTTCCTTAGTTCTGATGAAGAAGTCATACGGACTCAAAACATCAGCTGTGTTCCTCTCTGCAGATGCTGTCAGACCTGCTGAGTTTTTCCAGCTATTTTTGTTTTTGTTTCAGATTTCTAGCATCCGCAGTGTTTCGCTTTTACCTACCTGCCATTTGCCTTCTTTACCGCCTGCTACACCTGCCTGTTTCTCTTCAGCAACTGGCGTATGAGGACACCCAGGTCTTTGGCGGAGAAGAACAAAGTTGACATTTCGAGTCCTCATGACCCTTCAACAGAACTAAGTAAAAAAAGTTCTTTGTTCTTCTCCGCCGATGCTGCCAGACCTGCTGAGTTTTTCCAGGTATTTCTGTTTTTGTTTTGGATTTCCAGCATCCGCAGTTTTTTGTTTTTATTTTGACACCCAGGTCTTGTTGCACTATCCCCTCTCTCAATTTATAGCCATTCAGATAATAATCTGCCTTCCTGTTTTTGCTACCAAAGTGGATAAGCTCACATTTATCCACATTATACTGCATCTGCCATGCATTTGCCCACTCACTCAGCTTGTCTAAATCATACTGAGCATGGGGATCACTGCAGTCCAAGTCTCTGAAGTATAAAGGAGCACGAGGTTCACTGCAGAACAACTCTGTGGTGTATTTAGGAGCACGTAGATCATTGCTGTCCAAGTCTCTGCTGTATATAGGAGCATGGGAATCATTGCCGTCTGAATCTCTGACATAAATAGGAGCACAGGGATCACTGCTTTCCAAGTTTCTAACACATATAGGAGCACGTGGATCACTGCTGAACAACTCTGTGGCGTATTTGGGAGCACAGGGATCACTGCTGTCTATGTCTCTGCTGTAGATAGGAGCACAGGGATCACTGCTGATCAAGAGTCGATCACATATAAGAGCACGGGAATCACTGCTGTCCAAATCTCTGACGTATATAGGAGCATGGGATCACTGCTGTCCAAATCTCAAAACTATATAAAAGCACGTGGATCGCTGATGTCTAAGTCTCTGACACATCTAGGAGCACAGGGATCACTGATGAACAACTGTCTGGCTTATACAGAAGTACAGGGATCACTACAGAACAAACCTCTGGTGTATAAAGGAGCAGGGGATCACTGCTGTCCAAATCTTTGAAGAAGACTGGGACTATTGCTGAATAAGTCCCTGGCGTATATAGGGGCACTGCTGTCCAAGTCTCTGAAGTATAAAGGAGCACGAGGCTCACTGCAGAACAACTCTGTGGTGCATTTAGGAGCACAGGGATCACCACTGTCCAACTCTCTAAACTATGTACAAGCATGGGGATCACTGCAGTCCAAGTCTCTGACACATCTAGGAGCACAGGGATCACCGTTGAACAACTCTGTGGCGTATTCAGGAGCACAGGGATCACTGCAGTCCAAGTCTCTGACATAAATAGGAGCACGGGAATCACTGCTTTCCAAGACTCTGAATTATATTTCTGCACTGTTGAACACATCTCTGGCATTTGGAGGAGCAGGCGATCACTGCCGTCCAAATCTCTGACGCAAAAAGGAGCACAAGGTTCACTGCAGAACAACTCTCTGGCATATAAAGGAGCAAGGGGATCTCTGCTGTCCAAGTCTCTGAATTATATATGAGCACGGGGATCTCTGCTGTCCATGTCTCTGACGTGTATGGGAGCATGGGGATCACTGCAGAACAAATCTCTGGCATATAAAGGAGCAGAGGGTCACTGCTGTCCAAGTTTTTGAAGAATATATGAGCACTGGGATTACTGCTGTCCAAACCTCTGGTGTATATAGGAGCACATGGATCACTACTGTCCAAGTCTCTGACACATCTTGGAGCACATGCATCACTGCTGAACAACTCTGTGGTGTATCTAGGAGCACAGGGATCACTGCTGTCCAACTCCCTAAACTATATATAAGCATGGGGATCACTGCTGTCCAAGTCTCTGACGTACATGGGAGCACAGAAATCACTGCTGTCCAAGTCTCTGACACATCTAGGAGCACATGGATCACTGCTGAATAACTCTGTGGCATTTTAAGGAGCACGGGGATCACGGCTGTCCAAGTCTCTGAATTATATTGCTGCACGGGCATCACTGCTGAACACATCTCTGGCATATACAGGAGTAGTGGATCACTGCTGTCCAAGTCCCTGATGCAAAAAGGAGCACAAGATTCACTGCAGAACAACTCTCTGGCATATAAAGGAGCACGGGGATCTCTGCTGTCCAAATCTCTGAATTATATATGAGCATGGGGATCTCTGCTGTCCAAGCCTCTGAATTATATATGAGCACAGGGATTACTGCTGTCCAAATCTCTGGCATATATAGGAGCACAGGGATCACTGCTGAACAAGTCTCTGGCCTAAACAAAAATAGCTGAAAAACTCAGCAAGTCTGACAGCATCTGCGGAGAGGAATACAGTTAACATTTCAAGTCCGTGTGACTCTTCATCAGAACTAAGGAAAAATAGAAATGAGATGAAATATAAGCTGGTTGATGGGGGTGGGACAGGTAGAGCTGGATAGAGGGCCAGTGATAGGTGGGGACAAAGAAGAGATTGTCAGAGATGTCACAGGCAAAAGGACAAAGGGGTGTTGATGGTGGTGATATTAGCTAAGGAATGTGCTATTGGTGACATTAAGGGTAGAAAGCAGGACGAGCAAGTGACAGATGGCAATAGTGGGGGTGGGGTGGGGGGAAGGGATCGAAATGGGCTAAAAGGTGGAGTTAAAAGAATGGATGGAAATAAATATTAAAATAATAGAAATATTGGGATAAGAAAAATATATTTAAAAAATTATAAATTATTGGAAAAGGGGGGATCGGAAAGGGGGTGGGGATGGAGGAGAGAGTTCATGATCTAATCTAAAATTGTTGAACTCAATATTCAGTCCGGAAGGCTGTAAAGTGCCTAATCGGAAGATGAGGTACTGTTCTTCCAGTTTGCGTTGAGCTTCACTGGAACATTGGAGCAGGCCAAGGACAGACATGTAGGAATGAGAGCAGGGTGGTGTGTTGAAATGGCAAGCGACAGGGAGGTCTGGGTCATGCTTGCGGACAGACCGAAGGTGTTCTGCAAAGTGGTCACCCAGTCTGCATTTGGTCTCTCCAATGTAGAGGAGACCGCATTGGGAGCAGTGAATGCAGTAGACTAAATTGAGGGAAGTGCAAGTGAAGTGCTGCTTCACTTGAAAGGAGTGTTTGGGCCCTTGGACAGCAAGGAGTGGGGAAGTAAAGGGGCAGGTATTGCACCTTCTGCGATTGCATGGGAGGGGGTTAAGGTGTAGGGGGTGATGGAGGAGTGGACCAGGGTGTCCCAGAGGGAAAAACCCGCTGGGGGGGTGAAGGGAAGATGTGTTTGGTGGCGGCATCATGCTGGAGTTGGCGGAAATGGCGGAGGATGATCCTTTGAATGCGGAGGCCAGTGGGGTGATAAGTGAGGACAGGGGGGATCCTATCATGGTTCTGGGAGGGAGAGGTAGGTGTGAGGGTGGATGCGCGGGAGATGGGCCGGACACGGTTGAGGGCCCTGTCAACGACCGTGGGTGGAAAACCTTGGTCAAGGAAGAAGGAAGACATGTCAGAGGAACTGTTTTGGAAAGTGGAATCATCGGAACAGATGTGATGGAGGCAAAGGAACGAGAGAACGGGATGGAGTCCTTACAAGAAGCAGGGTGTGAGGAGCTGTAGTCGAGGTAGCTGTGGGAGTCGGTAGGCTTGTAATGAATATTGGTGGACAGTCTATCACCAGAAATTGAGACAGAGAGGTCAAGGAATGGAAGGGAAGTGTCAGTGATGGACCATGTGAAAGTGATGGAGGGGTGGAAATTGGAAGCAAAATTAATAAATTTTTCCAGGTCCAGACGAGAGCACGAAGCAGCACCGAAGCAGTCCTCGATGTACCGGAGAAAGAGTTGTGGGAGGGGGACGGAGTAGGACTGGAACAAGGAATGTTCCACATACCCCATAAAGAGACAGGCATAACTGGGGCCCATGCAGGGACGCATAGCCACACCTTTTATTTGGAAGAAGTGAGATGAGTTTAAGGAGAAATTGTTCAGTGAGAGAACAAATTCAGCTGGACAGAGGAGAGTAGTGGCAGATGGGGATTGTTTGGGCCTCTGTTCGAGGAAGAAGTGGAGAGCCCTCAGACCATCCCGGTGGGGAATGGAGGGGTAGAGGGATTGGCGAAGAGGAGGCGGTTGGGGCCAGGGAACTGGAAATTGTTGATATGATGTAGGGCATCAGAGGAATCGCGGATGTAGGTGGGAAGAGACTGGATAAGGGGAAAGAGAATAGAGTCAAGATAGCAAGAAATGAGTTCCATGGGGCAGGAACAGGCTGACACGATCGGTCTGCCGGGACAGTCCTGTTTCTGGATTTTGGGTAGGAGGTAGAAGCGGGCCGTCCGAGGTTGGGAGACTATCAGGTTGGAAACTGTAGAAGGAAGATCTCCAGAGGAGATGAGGTCAGTGACAGTCCTGGATACAATGGCTTGATGTTCAGTGGTGGGGTCATGGTCCAGGGGGAGGTAGGAGGAAGTGTCTGCGAGTTGACGCTCAGCCTCTGCGAGGTAGAGGTCAGTGCGGCAGACAGCAACAGCACCACCCTTGTCAGCAGGTTTGATGACAATGTCAGGGTTGGACCTGAGAGAACGGAGTGCAGTGAGTTCAGAAAGAGACAGGTTTGAGTGGGTGAGAGGAGCAGAGAAATTGAGACGACTTATGTCACGCAGACAGTTCTCAATGAAAAGATCAAGAGAAGGTAAGAATCCAGAGGGAGGGGTCCAGGTGGAGGGAGAATATTGGAGGTGGGTAAAAGGATCCGTTGAACAGGGAGAGGACTCCTGCCCAAAGAAGTGAGCACGGAGACGAAGGCGGCGGAAGAAGAGCTCAGCATCGTGCTGAGCCCGAAATTCACTGAGGTGAGGGCGTAAGGGTATGAAACTGAGTCCTTTGCTGAGCACTGAATGTTCAGCATCAGAGAGGGGAAGGTCAGGGGGTATGGTGAATACACGGCCGGGGCTGGGATTGGAAGACGGGATGGGGTCAGAGGGACAGGCAGGGGTGGAGGGTCCTGGATGGGCGTTGGTGTCAATGAGTTGTTGGAGCTTGCGTTCCTTTGCACCTGAAAGAAAGAGACAAAGTTTCTTATTGAGGCATCGGATGAGACGAAGAATAAAATGAAACTGGGGGCAAGGACAGCTTAGATATAGGGTGCGTCGGTGCTGCTGGAGGGAGAGGTCGAGCGTGTTCATATGGCAACGCATGGCACTGAGTGTGGATCTCAGGATGCGACGAGAACAGTAGTCTGAGGAGCATTGTATGTCCCGGAGATACCTGTAATCCTGGGTGGGTTTGAAACATGAGGGATGGAACTTCAGTTGAAATCCACGTGGGGTAAGTCAGAGACGGAGACGTTCACTGAGGAAGGAAATATGGCTGTGAAAGCGAGTTTTAGTAAACACCTTGTCAAACACCAGGAGAGAAATGGAAAGCAATGAAGTTGAACAGGGCAAAAGAGACAAGCGGAAATCCTGTCGGAGAGAAGAGCAATACTTCTTCAAGGTAGGCATTCCTGGGAGAGAAGTGGCAGTCAATTAAACACTAAGATAAAAGCAATTACTGTGGATGCTGGAAATCTGAAACAAAAACAAAAACAGCTGGAAAAACTGAGCCCGTCTGACAGCATCTGCAGAGAGGAACACAGTTAACGTTTCAAATCTGTATGACTCTTCATCAGAACTAAGGAAAATTAGAAATGAGGTGAAATATAAGCTGGTTGATGGGGGTGGGACAGGTAGAGATAGAAAGCCAGTGATAGGTTGGGGCAAAGAAGAGATTGCCAAAGATGTCATAGGCAAAAGGACAAAGGGGTGTTGACGGTGGTGATATTAGCTAAGGAATGTGCTAATGGTGACATTAAGGGTAGAAACAGGACGAGCAAGTGACAGATGGCGATAGTGGGGGTGGGTTGGGGGAAGGGATTGAAATAGGCTAAAAGGCGGAGATAAAACAATGGATGGAAATAAATTTAAAAATAATAGAAATAGGAGGGAAAAGAAAAATATATTTTAAAAATATATTTAAAAAATTATAAATTATTGGAAAAAGGGGGATCAGAAAGGGGGTGGGGATGGAGGAGAGAGTTCATGATCTGAAGTTGTTCTGAAGCATAAAGGAGCACGGGGATCATTGCTGCTCAAGAGTCTATCACACAAAGGAGCAGGGGCATAACTGCTGTCCAAGTGTCTGACACATATATGAGCACAGGGACCACTGCTATCCAAGCCCGTGGCATATATAGGAGTGCAAGGATCACTGTTGTCCAAGTCTCTTAAGTATATATAAGTATGGGGACCACAGCCATCCAAGTCTCTGACGTATATAGGAGCACAGGGATCGCTGCAGTCCTAGTCTCTGACACCATAGGGTTACAGGGATCACTGCTGACTAAGTCTCTGAAGTATATAGGGGCACGGGGATCACTGCTTTCCCAGACTCAACTATATATGTGCACGTGGATCTCTGTTGTCTAAGTCTCTGACGTGTATAGGAGCATGGGAATCACTGCTAAACAACTCTCTGACATATATAGGAGCAGAGGGCTCAATGCTGAACAAGTCTCTGGTGTATATAGGAGCATGGGCATCACTGCCGTCCAAGTCTCTGATATGTATAGGAGCACGGGTTCACTGCTCTCCAAATCTCTATCACATATAGGAGTACGTTGATCGCTACTGTCCTTGTCTCTGAACTATATAAAAGCATAGGGATCACTGTTGTCCAAGTCTCTGACACATATAGGAGCATGGGGATCACCGCTGTCCAAAAAGCCATGACCTTGGTCTCGGGTTTGAGATCGTGACCCTCAAATACGTTTTGCCTCAGTCAGCCAAAGGCTGAGCTGGCACCTTGTGGATGATGATGAATTTCACCATCTATGTTTGAGGAGGCTCCCAAGATATGGCAAATCCTGATTCTCACCAACGGAACCAACACAGACCCAATCTCAGTGAAGGCCCATGTCAAACAAAGCTGCGTCATTGCAGCAACCCTTTTCTCTGTTATGGAAACTACTTTTTTAAAATAGAGTTCAGTCATGTCTGTCTATGTGTGTATGTGTCTTAATTGGATTAAAGCCAGCTAGTTTGGGTATTTTGCGGTATAGAAAGAAGTAGGTTTGAAATGATAATTAGATAAATATAATTGTCAAGGGGGCAATTTGTATTTTTAAATAAACCATTCAAAAGAATGGGGTGAAATCTTGCACCTAGCTACAAAATACCAAGCAATGCATTTTTTTTTACAGTTTACTAATTAAATTGGTGGAATGAAAGAATATTATTGTTAGGAGAGGTACAATTAAAAAACCTAGTAATACAGTGGAAAATTTACCTTTGAAGGAAAAGCTAGGTATAAACAGAAAGGAGTTTGTGTATGTAAGTCAGAGGCATTTAAGATCTAACCAGCCTGTAAGCCTACAACTGTGTCTGCAAAGGAACCAATTTGGAAGGAACCTCATTTTGAATTTGTAAGGTCAAATGTATTTTGCCTGGTGTCTGTTTAAAGTCTATGAGTTATTGTTGTCTTGGGGAAAATTTATCTGGGAGCAATTAATTTGGGGATTTGTTTAAAAGTTATTATGGCAGTAATTTGTAGACATGTGTATGTGTTTAATTTGTTGTTAAATTAATAAATGTTTAATTTAGCTTTATATAAATCCCTCTTGAAGCTTGATGGTCTTATTCCTGAATTCAGAGCTGCATCTCAAACATATGAATTGAAAATATAGGTTATAATAGTTGTTCAAGTTTCCCTCTGGGATTTGAATGACTCAGCCTTTACCAACTGCTGTGTCATAACACCGTACCTCTGCTCCAACAAACTACCCGTGCACAGAGATAATTTACAGAACTGACAGGAAAGAGATGAACTTATGCCGCCTTCAGTCCAAAACCAAAATAATTCCAACTGCCGTCTTGGAACCTCAGTTTGCAGATGACACTTCTGCATGCGCTCACTCAGAAACTGAGTTCCAGGTCATTGTCGATTCATTCTCTGAAGTATATGAGTAAATGGGCTTTTCACTAAACACTTGGAAAATTTAGGTCCTCTTCCAACCAGGTCCCACAACACAGCTTCCCTCGTCGATTACAATCAAGGGCAAAATCCTGGAAAAAGAGCATGAGTATATACACCTGATGCCGGGTGAAAAGAGGACCAAGTTTGGCTGTAATGCCTCCGCAGTCAAATAGCCTAGTGACATTCGCTATCCATGTATAATGGAGCGGGATACCAGAGAAGTGCAAGAAACTCATCAAGGCTCCTTTGACAGCGTCTTCCAAACCTGCAAACCTCTACCGCCTAGAAGGACAAGGGCAGCAGATACATGGGAACATCACCACCTATAAGTTCCCCTCCAAGCCACTCACAATCCTGGCTTGGCACAAAATTGCTATTCTTTCACTGTGACTGGGTCAAAATCTTCCCTAACAGCACTTCCCTACACCAGATGGACCACAGCGGTTCAAGAAGATGGCTCACCACCACGTTCTCAAGGGCAATTAGGGAGCGGCAATAAAATGCAGGCCGAGCCAGCAAAGCTCAGCTCACATGCTCTGAGCAAATAAAAACAGAGGTTCAGGGAAGGAAAAAACAGAAAAATTAGACAAAATCCTTTAACTGGTGGTCAGTTTTCTTGACCCTTTCATCTGATATTACTTTTCGTGATTGCATTATCTGCCCAATTTCTTCACTCTTCAGCTTGTCATCACTTGAACCAAACAATATATTCCTCGTTGAAGTAACTGCAGGTGGTATCTTTTATTTCTTCCTCATGCAGCTTGGTTGCAATGACTTTCAAACAGTGAAACATGATCATTAGCATCAGTCACCTTCTGTCTGCCTTGGTCTCTCTCGCCTGACTGTCATCTTTCTCATGCAAATCCACTGGAGTGTGGCTGAAAGAACAGCAGCCATGAAAAGCCGCCCCTTTCCCCAATTGACATCTTAGGAGACACACAGAACAAGCTGGAAATCACCCAGTGTTTATACTGCTCCTAAATGGGGTGGGGAGTTATTTGTGAATAACTAAAATTCACAGTCTTGATCTTCTTTAAAAAAACAGCAAATAATATCTTTGTGCAAGCTATAAAGGTTGAAGTATGATGAGTGACTGAGATCAATTCTAACCCAGCTGAAACTATCCACTATGATCCCCAAAGCACCTCAGTGCTACCACCAGCTCACCATCCTCCTTGCCCATTCGTGCTGTCTCAGGTTGTTTTGGCGCCAACCTTGGCATTCCGATCAAAGTCTGCCCTTGCTTTACCCACATCTGGTCAGTTAGCAAGTCTTGCATGTGTGTATGTGTGTTTTATCCAGAATTCCACAACATGGTCTGCATGTGGCTCCTCCACTCCCCTGTCCAAACTCTAACCTTAGGTGGGAGGAGCAATTTTTCAAATGCTCTGCTCACCAGACTTCACATTTCCCCTGCCAGTCGGTTCAAAAACTCTGTGACTCGTGGCCCGGCCTGCACACCTGGGAGTCATCTTGCCGAGCTCCGTGGGATAATGACTTTCAAGGACTTCAACTTGGCTTTCAAACTGAATGCAAAAAAGGCAGAAATTGTTGTAGTGATGGAGCTTACACATCTAGAAAGGCGAGCCACACGCTGAGCAAAGAGGGAGAGATCGTCAAGAGACAGGTGTACAGAGATCAAAACGATACAAAAAAAAAAGCCTGAAAAGGCAGATTTTAAAAGATTATCCTGAGAATGGAAGATGAGGACAGAAGCAAAAGACTGCGTGAGGGTGATTATTAGTGAGGTTAGGCAGACTGAAGGAAAGTTTGTGAAATTATTTTCTTCGTGTTTCCAGGGATGAGCATGATGAGCAATTCCTTTCCCGAGTTAATAACCAAGTGGACACCATATTTTGTCGCGTGCCCAAATTATTGGACAGCTGAACTAAATATTAAAGCCACTGGTTGTGGGAGAGTGATCGGAACCTTCCACTCGTAACAGTAATTCTGTTTAAAGAAGAGGAGTATGAAGCCCCATTTAACAGCTTCGTGTATGAAAACTGTTTATGATTAAATGGGAAGAAGTGAATAAAACTGGCAACTAATTGAAGATTACATTAATTTTATTTTTCCAATAAATTTGCACTCTTTACAGATCAAAGGAACAGAATTATCAGAAGAAAATCAAATTTGTTGATAAATATTGTGAAATATTCATACGTTTGGAGACTCAGTGGTGAATAGATATAGTTTCCTCCAGTTCCACGATACAGGCAGTGTTGCCCTCCCGCTGCCCAATTTTCCCACTCCTCCTGCTGAAACCCTGACCACGGTTTTCACCACCCCAGTGATCAGATTCATAAATGACTTTCTCACTGGCCCTTGTGCCTCAACAACTCAGCTAACCTAAAACTGTCAGAGCCAAGTCCTCCCCTCACACAAAGCCACCCTGTGTTATCTCACCGCTCCACTGGCTTCCAATACCCAGCTAATCGAATTCAAGATCCTCATCCTTAATTTTCCAATCCCTCCATAACCTCACCTCAGCCTATTTGCAAATATACTTCTCTGTCTCTGAATTACTGCTTGTTCACCTCTACCTCAACTCAAGCAAATTGCCTGCCCTTTTCCTACGTTGCAACTGTGACCACATTTCACATGAGCTGTATTGGCTGGAAAGTGCCTTGAGTCATTCTGAGGCCATAACAATGCTAGATAAATGCAAGTCATTTTTTTCTACAATTAGAGCTGTTCTTTCAGACATTGCACTGTGCCCTCTGGAACCTTCTTCAAAAAGCACTTAATACCACCTTTTTATATTGTATTTATATAAGACAGTTTTGCAGGAATATTTTTTGTCACTTCCTCCCTTTCTTATCTGAAGGCATTGACAGTCCCATAAGCACCGGCAACTCTCCAGTACTTTGCAAAAGAAGCTGTGTCTGAGCTCTGACAAAATGCATCACTGCAACATGCAGTTACGAAACCTTGGAAAGCATCAGAGCCAAGCACAGGACTGTGCTCCCTTAATGGCCCATGTTCCACCAGGACTCCGTGAATAATGAATGGGAACCTATTACTGAGCTTCCTTCTTAGCCCAGGAGTGATGAGACCAAATGTAGCAGCTGAATTTCTATCTCCGCTGAGATCACAGCAGAGAGAGAATGCAACCTGAGGTCATCTGGCCTGAACAATTCAGTAATGAATTAGGTCACCTCATTATCCAGCAACTCAACAGTGGGGCTGGATTAGAAGCCTTTAATTCACTTTGTTACATCAGTAATCTATTTTCGACAATGGGCCTATTTCAAAAATTTCTAAAGAGCCGATCTTTTTGACCATATTATCAGTCTCTTCCTTCCTCTCCTCTCCTTTGCAAATGTCTCCCTTTCCTGCTTGGTGTCCCCACTTCTCCAATATGAGAAGCAAATTGAGACATTTGTGTATCTGAGAAGACTTACAATAATGTTAACTATTGTTTCTGTTGTTGAATGCCAATTACTTAACCTTAGATAAATCTTTAATACATGTTTTAACGATTATATTTGCAAATCGTATTCATAGGGCAACCCCACTAATTGTTTTTGACCTCAAGTTCAGAGGCTACTTAGTGAAGTCAATGCACTGGATGCTGGAGATCTGCTTGGAGTGTCTTGGTCATTTCTTAATATCATTGTGACTGGGCTGCTTTTGGATCAAACATGGACTGCTTTTTCACCCCCATCTTTACTAACACTGGGTTTGGCAGGAGGTTGTAAGGTGAGGGAGATAAGTCAAAATCAGTCCGCTCAATGACCACCAGTGCTTTCTGCATTGACTAAGAGGAGGTGTTATTGAGCAGGGAGCATTGAACGCTGTCAACTTTCCCTTCCCCTGAATTGGAAGAATTCATGTTTGCATGATGTTACAACGAAACTCATCCAGTCAGAATGTAAATCTAAGTGTCAGATTGCTCCCTTGCCACCCTCTGTTTGAGCATCAAATATTAAACCACTTGAGTTTTCGACCAACAAAACATTTATAGAATAAAGTTTCTGTGGATCTTATATGACAGAAAGCATGTGTAGCCTTTCAAAGCTGCAAAGAACTCAAAGGGCTGATGTAAATTTTAGTTTGCATTGTTATTTCCTTTCATTTTAAAATCAAAGAATCTTCACCTTCATGTATTATATGAATAAACATGTGAAACAGTTGGGGGTGAGATAAAAATGCTCATTAAAGACCTGAATGGCTGCACTTTCATAGTTTGGCTGGGCCCTCTTCTCACATCCAATATTAAGATTCAGCTTGCTCTAGCCTAGTAAAATAATAGATTTACAACAATACTTAAAGGCTTGATGATATCGGTTGCTAATGGATTGTGCCACAAAGAGCAAGATGCCAAACAATGCTATCGGCTCTCCATTTGTTGAGTTGCTCATCTCCGTCAACCTATTGGGTGAAACTCGGCAAAAGTAAGATGTTGTCCCATTGGGAAGGAGGGGGAACTCAAAACTGAATTAAACCTGCTTCTGTTCTTTTTGAAAGGGTAGCTCAGGAACGGGGCAAGCAAAAGCTCTGGGAGCAAATCATGAGGGGCTGAATGGCCAACCCCTGTTCCTATGTTCACCATTTCAGTCAAAGGCAGGTGGATTCGCAGCAGGTAAGCTAAAAATGTCAAAAAGAAAACTGAAGTAGGGGAATAAAAATAAAATAAAATAAAAATATTAGTCTCCAAAGAGGCTGTAAGTTGAAAGATCATCTTTTAGCCATCATTTTCAATACATGCAGAGAGTAAAGCAAGTCTCAGTTGCCAATTCATTGCTTGAACTAATCATCTGGTACAGATAATAACACTGCAGCTGTACATATTACTAAATTGTATACACGCTGCTAATTCAGAATGTAGTTAATCTGGCAGTCATCCAGATAACAATCAATATCCTCATTGGATCTAATGTTGATTACATATAAATTTTAAATTTTAACAAAATGACATGTAGGAAGGAAATCAGATGCTAATCAGTCTGCGAATGAGCTAAGCTGACTGATATTAATTTGTTTTTGTCAAAAAAAAATCTAACTATCCAGTAATTCGAAGGGAGTGTCTTCAATTAATAGAAGTTGACAGTGAAAGCGTTGATTTGTTGAACCTAATAATAAGCATTTTGACCATGTTCAATAAGTTAATGTGTTAAGTGATTCATGACACTGGAGCTATAGACATTCCTATTTTCCTGTGCTTGACTGGCACACTGCATCTGTGGCATGTGGTCAATGAAAACTGGTAATCTTGACCTAGTTCACTCCGGTCTGGCTTCTAGTTGTAATATTTACAAATTCACAGTTCCTCTTTAGGATGCTATTTTTGTCAATTATGAAAAAATTCAAAGGATACTGAGGGGCATGCAGAGAAGTTGTTTTAAGTGATTTCCCCACTTATAAGCTTGGAGAGATCTTTGTGTTATCTTGCACATTGTGTTATGTCAGAGAGTAGGTCAATACAGTGATTTTGAAAGCCAATAAGATGATGGAAAAATCATTGGGTATCAGTTGAAGGCAGATAACATAGGAACAGGAGAAGGCCATTCAATGCTTTAAGCCTGGTCTGCCATTTAATTAAATCATGGTTCATCGGCATCTCAACTCCATTTCCCCACCATTGTTCCATATCCTTTGATAGCCTTACTGAACAAAAATCTGTTGATCTCAGTCTTAAGAGCTCCAATTGCCCCAGCGTCTCTTAGGGGAGAGAACTCCAGATTCTTACTACTCTTTGTGTGAAAAGAACAACTTGTCTGAGTTTTGCCCCTCCCTGGTTCAACTGCATTGAAGCCAATTTTAAAACTCCAATTCCTGCTCTAGAAGAGATCAGCTTCCTCAAAGCTTGAACCTCTGGTCTATATCTTCTAACAATCCACTAGGCAACAGTCTCACCTGTTAAGCCATAATGGGATCTTCTAAAGCAGCTACAAACCATTCAACACACAATAGATCAGACACCAAACTGCTTTACCCCATGTACTCAGAAAGGCTAGTGATGGGGGTAGGTATTGATGGTATTTGAAAAGCCTCAAACTAGATATAAAAGCTAGTGGATGTGCTGAAATGGTGATTTATGTGTTGTTTAAAACGCAATGGAAGTACATTTTAAATTCAATACTTATGAGTCAAGTGCACCGCAAGAGCTTTTATCTGGCACATAAAATACTTCAGAATTACTGCAGATTTTGGTTCCTTGAAAAGCTGCAAGTCTGAGCAAGAAAACTGCACTAGATTATGTAAATATTCGACTGTCTGCTATCCCATCTGTGTTCAATGATACAATGAATGTTGCTCTCTCAAGAGGGAAAGTAACAATTGGGATCATTGATATGTAGATAAATGACTGGTAGATTTCTTTTTTATTAATTAATGATGAGGAAACAGACTTTTTTAAATCTATTACCATTTTTTAAGATCTAATCTTAATGTATACAGTTAAATAATTAAAGCCAAGGGATCAATGCACTTAAGAGTAGCTCTGGTTCAGATAGCTTGATAAAACCTCAGTAAAATCCTGATGCTAATTGGCTCTATCTGTTCCTCTAAGTTGATTTATTCCCTTTTTGAGATATGATGTGATCCACAAGAAAGTTTGCTGCAATATTCTCAATTTTTACTAGATTTCTATTGTAGCCCAGTTATGCTGGATTTATACCTACAGTGCTTTAAGCAGTTCTGTTTCTTTCAGCCCAAGGCTTCAAGGCTGTGAAACTCATTTTTGTTGATATGGTGGGGCACAGGAACGATGCATTGGCTGCACCACTGGTCAGGCCTAAGGCTGATTGCTACCTGAATTGCCATTGAAATTAGAACCTCCTTCACAGGCAAGTGTTGCTGCTTCTTTAACAAGCATTACATTGCAACAGTGACTACACTTCAAAAGTACTTCATTGACTGTAAAATGCTTTAGAATGTCCTGAGGCTGTGAAAGCTGCCATATAAAGAAAGGTTTGCATTTAGGTAGAGATTTTCATGACTGCATGATGTCCTAAAGTGCTTTACAGCTGATGAAACACTTTGAAGTGTAGCTGTTGTTATAATGTAGGAAACAGAGCAACCCAATTTATGCACAGCAAGATCTACAAATAGCACTCTGATCATGACCAGGTAATTTGTTTTTTGTGATGTTGATTGAGGGATATTGGTCAGACCACCAGGGATAACTCCCCTGCTCTTCTTTCAAATAGTGCCATAGGATCTTATACATCCATCTCAGAGGGAAGATGGGACACTAGTTTAATGTTTCATCTAAAAGAAGACACCCCCAACAATGCAGCACTCCCTCAGTACACTGCTGGAGTGTCAGCCTTAATTTTTGTGCTCAAGTCCTGAAGTGTAAATAATAGTTTTTTTAATCTGTCCAAGAATAGAGTGTTTTATATTAATGGGGTATGTCACCAGAGGGAAAAAGAGTTGCTCTCAAGACCATAGTATCAGTCCATCTCCCGTTAACCAAAAACAAAAACAGAAAGGAATTGACACCGGTAATGAAGCAGTCCCTAGTAATATTAGAGAGAGTTTTAATGCCCATGAGCAGGTGGGTTGAGGTCAGACTGGAACTAAGAACTGAAGAAAATTCAAGGGCAAAAGCGGTGGCTTCAACACACCAACTTCTGGGTTTAACGGAGGAGTGCTTGGCTGCCTGCAACTAACCTGCTTACCTGAGCCAGCACCATCATTATTGATGCATCATAATCACATGGAAATGAGGGCAGTTTCAATTGAATAAAACTATCTTTTGAATGCAATGCCTCAAGTGTATAGTAAAGGGTTAATGGTTACGTTAATTACACAATGATGTTAATGATGATGTAAGCATGACATCAGGGTCAGATGACCAAGAGGCTCCAAGGGAGCAAGGCACAGAACAGCCTGTGCCCAGTGAACAATGTGTTTAACATGAGGTGTTGGATGTAAATAGTTTTAAATATAGTTTCAAGAAAAATTAAATGCTTGCTGTCTCCAGGTCACTCATAGGGCAGAAATTTTCGCTCGGAGGGCGGGCGCGCGCCTGACCCACTCAAGCGTGAAATGACGCGCGTTGACGTTGGTCGAGCGTGCTGACATCAACGCGCAGTCACGTGATAGTTCAGTCAGCGGGCATGTGCCGGAGTCAATTAAAAGGTATGTTAAGGCCATTAAATAACCAATTAATCTAAATTTTTCATGGTATTGACGGTTGGTGGGCAGGTGAAAAGGACGAGCGGCCTTTTTATTTTTTTGGAAGTCTAATCCACGGATGGGATGAGGTTTCCATAAGCAAGTAAAAATAAAATAAAAGTTTTACAATTGAATTAATAACATGCCCCTGCTCATGTGACAGAGTCGCAAGAGGGGACACATTTTATTACATTTTTATTTTCTTTATCTTCTTTTCTTCATCGCTGAGGCAGCTCTGTTTCTCAGGGAGATTATAAAGCGCTCACTCGCACGCATGCATGAAGTTCGCGCACCCTGCTCCCCCTGCCCGCACATGCAGCGCTGCCGCTCGCGTTTCACGCTGGACGGGGCCTTAATTGGCCCACCAGCTTGAAATCGCGGTCCGGTGCCAATCACGGGTGGTGGTCGGCTTCCTGAGGGTCAAAAGACAACACAAGTAAAGGGCTACAAGCCAATTCATAGCAGCCAATTCATCGTGAACCACTATGGCAGCCCAAAACAAGCAGCACTGGTTTTCAGGGGCTTGAAGAAACTCACCGTGAAAAGGAGATGAGTTTCAGGTGCAGTTCACAGGGTTTTTAAAGTTCAGATTGCCCAATCTCACTAAAGGCTCAGTACTTTACTGCTGCATTGTCAGTTCCCTCTAATAATCATTAAACAGGGAACGCTTGGCAGCATAGAGGTTTTTGAGAATCTTGGAGGCTTTCAAGTAAACAGTATCAGGATGGGAGGCAACATGAATGTTTTTTGACACTACACTGCATGAAGAAGTCAATCACTATCCACAGCAACAACAATGTGCACAAGAGGGAGGTGTACAAGGGAGAGGTGCACAGGAGGGAGGGACATGGGAGGGAGGAAACCAGAAGGGGCCGAGGTCACAGGTGCTACCCATGTGAGTGGGTATACAGACAGAGGCTCAGAAGAATAGTGCTTCCACAGATTCAGGATGTTACAACAGTTGGTCACAGACATCTGCAGCCTCCTTTAAAAGAGTTGCTCCCTGCTGGACATGGAGGTCAGGCATTACCCATCGCTGTCAAAGTCAGCAATGTCCTCAGTTTGGTTGTCTTTGGCTCCTTCCAGTGCACCATTGGAGCCATGGTCATGGCCTCTCTGTTGGTGCCCATAAATGTATACCACAGACAAGAAGGTGTTTGTCAAGGTGCTGACTTATTTCAGCTTCCCTGCAACAACGATACCCTGTATGAGTGGAACGTTGGATTTGCATCACTGGCTGTCTTTGCATAGCTAAGGGTGTCATCGATTGCTCACACAATGCAATCTGAGAGACATCACAGCTCCTAGGGGCTAGATTTTACACTCCCCACTGGTGGGTTTGAAGGCAGGGGTCATGTAAAATCCAACAGGTGGCCTTCCTGCTGCCTACCCACCCGTTCCCGACCTGTCTGAAATTTTACGGGAGCAGGGAAGGCATTGGGCAGCCCGCCCGCCCTTGGGCCAATTGAGACCCTTATATAGCAAATTGATGGCCACTTAAGAGCCTCATCCCACCACCATCAATGTTTTTCCGTGAGAGAGGCCCACGTGAAGCAGGAAGCCCGGCAGCTTTAGCTGCGCGGGTTGGTGTCGGGCAAGGGATTGGGGTCTCCTTTGGGGGCTCCCCGGGGAACCACTCCTGGTGGCGCTGCTGGGACTGTAGAGCTGCCGGCCATCTGATTGGCCAGCAGCTCTCTAAGGCAGGATAGGGGTGGAAGTCGTGCCTTCGAGCAATTAATGCTGCTCCCAGTGTTAAACTACTGCAGGGCGACCATCCAGATTGTGGACAGTCCCCCAGCCAGGGGGACGGGGACCACACAAACACATAAAATTCAGCCCCAAAAGCTTTTATCAACCACAATGAATTTAATTCCACCAATGTACAGCACAAAGAGATGTGTGCAGGTATGCACCAGATTCCTTCGAAGCTGTCATGATACATTCATACTCTGCCAGTCCAACATTCCAGGCCTTTTTGTTCCAGGGATCAGACTGAAGGACTGGCTCGTGGGAAGCAAAAGGTTAGTCCCTTCAAACTTGACTCGACTTGATTCCCAGCAATGAGGTACAGCAGTGCTTTAGTGAGGGCCACATGACTACCCTGTATGTTTTGTGTAAGCCAGAAGCATGTTGCCGATGTAGTTCAGATGCCTAGATAGTGCTGGACGCATCCTTCTGTACTCACCAGTGACTGGGTCCAAAATAACAGTAATATGCAGTGTCCCGCGCAACATTGCACGGCAGAGAGGATTAGAGATGGAGGACAACCAGAATGCTCAGAGGCATCTTCTGATAAGGAGAACATTGAAGATGGGGTACCCATCACCAGATCAGACCAAAATTGCACCCCAAATGCCAGGGATGCCCTCGCACATTGAAGGATCAATTAATTATTCCTACTGGAACAGATAACAAAGGATAGTCACTACCAACTCACCCCCACCCCATCTCTTTTGCACAAAAGAGACCGTCAACCCCATATCCACCCATCGCAGATCCACCCGTTAGATCATGTCTTGCATTGACATTCATCATGAAACAAGTGAAAGGCCAAGTTGACACTCAGGAGACAATAATGGACAAGACCTGGAAGTGGTGCAAATCAATGAATTTTATGTGACATTATCAAAACAGGAAACTTAATAGCATAACATTTTGTCAAACACTCCTGTGCACACCCTTGGTGAATTACAATTGCTTTAACATACTTTTCCTACCACTTTTACATGGCTCATCATGTGTGCCTTCAGCAGAGTTAGAGGACAGTTGCTCAGAGCCCTGAACTGACTGTTGAGGTGCTTTTGAACCATGGCCCCTGGATATCGGAGCCTCCTGAGGGCCCCATCAAAAGCTGCTCCACCTGCACCTGTCCAAGGGCAGACTCAGCCATTGGGAGACAAGGTAGAATGTTGGGTACTGGCTGAGTAGGGGGTCAAAAGGTGAGAAGTGGGAGTTCCCGCTTCCACATCTTCTTTCATCACGATTCCCTGAAATTGGCGAATTCGACCTTCCAGCTTTGTTTTGCACTTACAATCCACCTTCACAACCCAACCCTGCCTCAGGCTCTATCTTTGTATTAATATCAGGGCCAAAGTCTTACCCACTGGTTGAATAAGGCAGTTGGAGGCAGCTTTGGGCAATGCAGAATGGAAAATTTAGCAATGTCTCAAGAAAAGCTACAAAATTTACTATCTTCAGATCAAAACCATTGCCCTTGGAATGCATTGTTCACTCTGAAGGAAGATCAGTTAAATTCAGGTCATGTAACTAGTGCTAACCTTAACCTTAATCTCATTTTTTTTTGCTGCGCAATAAAGCTCATGTAACCATAAACAAAAGAATGCACTTTTGAGAAATATTCCACGGTGCTAAATCCTTGCTTTTTTCCGAATTAGAAGTTTTATCTCTTTGTAGCTGAAGCAACAACAACTGAGTTTTCCCTCATAATTTATTGTCCATCCTTTTGTAGGTTCCCCTCCCAGGTCAATGCAAATCTCTGAGAGTGTAGTTCAGTAGCTTGCTTTTATTTGTCTATTAAAGCTGATATGAGCCAGACCGGTGGCGCAAAAGAACAGTTCTAATGACTCATCCTCTAATTTTCCATCTTATGTCTTCAGGAAGCACCTGGCCTTCACTAGCTGCCCCTCCCGAGGTCAGTTATGCTGGTGTCTTCCTAGTCCACTGGCAAGGCTTTGGTAAATGAAACTGCGACAGACAGTTTTCAATATACAATACGACCCTTTCAGGGCACACTGTTGCACCAAAGATCCAATATAGAATAACTAAACTAGAGAAAATTCAACGTCCTCGCACACTGCAATAATTAAATATCCGTAGAAATGTTCAGCAAAAACAGCTTTGGCAATGCTGGCTGAAAACTCTCATGTTTTAAAGTTAACATGAATCTTCAGCACTTAAAGGATTACCAGAGCATGGAAATGATCTCCCTGTAAACATGTCACTTCGTTTAGGGGCTTTAGTTTATTTGCGCAGATGCTGCCAGTCTGATACTGCCAACCACTGGGAAAGTCATTAACTGCAGCAAAGGATTTCTTGCAAATACCTGAATTTTACAGCCTCTTAGATTTACCGACAGCTTCATTACTCATCACTTATTTACAGATTTGCGATAGGAAATATTAGGGATTCAAAAGAATCAAGTCTCTCAGTGAATGGCTGCAGTTGAAGATGATTTGCTAACCCCTGCGGAAACCTCCCACAACGTGGTTAATGACTTCAGAATATCCTGTTGAGAATACAGATGTACTTTTAGATGCAAAAACGACACCAGTCAAAGTATGCGGGTCTCCATCAGGTATTGGTAGCATGTGATTCAGCAGATCGAATGTCACTTATCTTACAGTGTTAATCTCTGTTTTGTAGCTTGGCTTTTCAAAGTATCAGAGACTATACGTACTTAGTCACAGAGATGAACCTAAGGTTAAACACCATATTACAAACATTATTGGGCACAGTTATGTTCAGAGTGTAGTTAAGTGTTATCCTGAATCCTCCAGTACCAAATGGAACATTTACGAGCCAATTAAATATAACAAATCAATGAAACTGTGGGCATATCAGGAGGATAAGGATTAATGCCAAGAAGATTCCTCCACTCTCTACTTGGGCTATCAAAATTTACATAGACATTAATGGTGAGCTGTATTCCGAAAATTCATGAATGCATTTTTTTTTGTTGAATTCTAAAATGGCAACAACAAAAAGGAGTGGAAACTAATGTTCCATTCTATATCCTTCTTGTTCTTAGGCAGTCCCTCCAGATTGAGGATGACTTGCTTCCACTCCAGTGCCATGGGCCTGTAGCTTTCTGGCCCTGGCACAGCGGGATCCCCCACGGCGGATGCAGCCAGCCATTCAAACAGCCATTGACTTCAGTAGGACTGGAAGATCCCACTGGTGGGAGGGGCCCAATAATTCCGGCCCTGGGTTATGAGGTGGCTGATAAATCCAGTGCATGATCTGCAGACTCTGCCACATCCATGAAAAGTGGTGCTTGAAGGGTTGGGCGGGTGAGATGTTTGGAGATTTGTGCACTGTTTCATATACCAGTGGCATGGTCTATCTTATCTAGAGAGGCTGTTGTCTGACTCAGGTATTAGTTACTGACTAGTTACTTCAAACTAGTTTATTTACACAATCTACATGAGGAACTATTGAGTAGGCACATCTCTCCTGAGGTGCTGCCTGCTCTGTTTGCTGCATAGAGTCTCTAGCACGCGATTGCTGATGTCACTGTTACATCATGGTCTATATCACTCATTAACGTAACTAATTGTATTAACCCCCATTACAGTACATACGCTCTCTTTGACACCGCAACTTCGCCTCTGTGTGCTCTCGACAAAGCCACTCCATGTGTTTGGTGCATTCTATATAATTTTATTCCATAAAACGAAATTTTAAAAAGCTTGAAATACACAGAGCAAGTGATTGTGTGACTCCATGGGCAGAATTTTGAGTTCGGAGGGCGAGTGTGAGCGGCGGGCACGGGAGTGGCCGGGAAACCTGCCGCTGCCTGCGATCAGCCCCAACTGTGACTTGCCAATGGTCAGAAAGGGACAGGCAGGGGAGGGGGCCTGTTGGCCACCAGGTCCAATGGTGACCCAGCGGCCGGTTTAAAACCGGCACAGTCAGGCCCTGGAAGGCTGCCAGCAATGAAGACATCTTCAGTGTTGTCAACAGGAGATTATAATTTATGGATTCAAGTGTGGCTGCAAACGCCAGGCGGGAGGGCAGGTCAGGTGGGCACTAGGGCCCCTTGGTTTTCTGATGAGTGCCTCGTGGTCCTGCTGGAGGAGGTGGCTGCCAGGAGGGACACCCTTGTCCCCGGGGATGGAAGGAGGAGGCCACTGCAACTAACATAAAGAGCTTGGGAGGAGGTGGCAGTGCTGGTCAGCAGCCATGATGTTGTGCAGCGCTCCTGGGTCCAGTGCCACAAGAGGTTTAACGATCTGCTGCGCTCAGGAAGGGTGAGTACCATGTTGGCATGGGTCAGTGTGCAGATGTGTTAAGGTCTGGCCTTCCCCCCGTGGACTTCAGGGGTGCTAGAGTCTTAGTGCCAACTGTCAATGACGCCAGAGCTGGCCAAGGGGGTGAGCCCTGGCTGCTTAGACTGAGTGCCTTGCGGCTCAAGGGCCAAGGCTTGGATGTGCTCTGCAAGGTGTTCCTCAGGTGGGGTTGGGCAGGCGGCAATGGTGCTGCAGATAGAGGGTGGACTCATCAAAGCTCCTGTTTCCTTTCAGGAGAAGATGACCCATAGCAACATTGAAAAATCACGGACAGGCAGAGACCTCCCAAACCCCCTAACCCTAACCAGATACAAGCAGGACACCTTGGAGCTGGAGAGGCGCCACGCACTTCGTCAGCTAGCTGTGGGGAGGCTGGGGTGTCAGACAAAGGTGAGAGTGCAGTGCACAGAAGTGAGAGTTTCGGATGGTGCAAACATTCTTGTGTAGTCTCATAATTGATGGGAGCCTCAAACCTGGATTCCCCATGGATCATTGGAAGACGATGGCACCATGATGTAGATCTCCATGGTCTCACCAGGGTGCCTGGCACAATGACACTGTGATGACTTAAACTAATGACATGTCATTGTTCTCCCTTAGATTTGCCACCACGCACCCAATCGCAGGACCCCGAAGACCCACCCCTGACACTAGAGGTCTGCCAGGCTCCAAATGCATCTGCATCACACTCGCTCTCTGAACCAGGCACCAGCGCAGATACCAGCATCTCGGTTAGATCTTCAGCTAGAATGTCAGTGCCCAGTGGTGAGGGCACTTCACACTCGCTTGAAGTGCAGGAGGAGGCAGAGAGTGCCAGGACGCCGGCAGTCCGAGGACTGCTGGACACCAGGGTAATGCTGAGCTGAAGGCAGATGATGAGCCCCTGGAATCATCCATTCAGCAGCAGATGCTGGATGTCCAGCGGGATGTGCGGGAGGATCTGGTGGAGACCCATGAGAGTATGCGTGCATGGTCTCCGTTATGGAGAAGTCCATGTGGAGCATCAGCACTGCATTGACCCTCATGGCTGAGCACACAGCCTCCTCCATTGAGAGAGTGGCAACTCTCATGGAGAATCAGCTCCAGGAACAGAATCAGGGGTTCCTGGGATTGTACTTGGACCTGCAAGCCCTCACACAGGCACTGACCTCAGTTAGGGAGATGGATGAGGCACCCGGCATCCCAACTAGGTGCCTGTCCATCGATGGTGTGCAAGGAGGTCCACAGCGACCTTACGTTGATACACGTGCTGCTTGTCGTCTCTGTGGCTCTTCTCAGAGTGCTCTGGATGAGGGCAGCAGCTCCTCCGCCCCTCTGCCAGTGACCATGGCATCTGATGAGGCTGCGGTGACTGGGGAGATGCCAGCCGTAGCACTGGCCACTCCCTCCCAGGCAGGGCCAGCACAGGCTCCACTGGCCAGAGGGCGACCACCAAGGTCAACAAAGCCAACAAGACAGCAGAGTCAGCAGGCTGTCTCCAATACAAGGTGGACGGGACCTAGATGTAGCACTCGCAAGCATAATTTTAAGGCACCATGAGCGCAAGAGGGACTGTTCACGGGTGATCTTCTGTTGTGCAATGTTTTGTTTATTTTAACTGGTCTGGGGTTGAAGACCATAGAAGGTTCTGTTAATTTGTTTGGATTGTCAACATGAGATAAATTTTCTTTTGTCTTAATGGCCTGAGTATGCATCAGCTTTTTTATTTAATGTCGTGCAGGGTACGTCAGTGTGTAATGCTGGACGTGGGTGGCTCGAAACTTTATTTCACAGGCACTGAGTGGACTTTAGAGTCAAAGGAAAGGCTTATTGCATACATCTGGGATGGAGGCGGCAGCCCTGGCATGAGGTGGTAGCACTCATTTGGCAGCCTAGCTGAAGGAATGTTGGATCAAGGTGTCCCTGGTGTCGCTGCCTCCCTTGAGCTTACCAAGGTCTGCCTCCATGCCCTCAGTGTTCTCCTCACCGTGCTCTTCTTCTGACTCACTACTGGATTCATCCTCTGTGGGCCTGTGGATCTGCGTCAAGATCCTTTTCCCCCTTGCCAGTGTCAGATTGTGGAGAGCACAGCATGCGACCCCCATCAGTGACACCCCTCTGGGGGGTATTGTAGTGCACCCCCTGAATAATCCAGGCATCAGAAGTGAATCTTCAGAAGACCTCTGGTTCTCTCTATCACAGCCCTTGTGGAGGCATGGCTCCTATTGTACCGCTTCTCTGCCTCTGTTCTTGGGTGGCAGAGAGGTGTCATAAGCCACCTTTTCATGGGATAGCCCTCGTCACCCAGCAGCCATCCATCCAGTCGGCTGGAGCACTGAAGAGCCTTGGCACCTGAGGTGTCTCAGGATGTAGGCATCATGGGAGCTACCAGGATGCTTTGCACAGACTTGCAGAATATGCATCCTATGGTCACACACTATCTGCATGTTCATGGAGTGGAATCCCTTCCTGTTGACGAAGGCACCGGGCTCACCCGCTGGCACCTTGATGGTCACATGTGTACAATCGCTGCAAAGCCTCTGGCTCGCTCAGCCTGGCTGGCCTTGTCCATATGGAAATGAAGGAAAGTCAATACCCACCTGAACAGAGCTTCAGTCACCAGCTTGATGCAACTGTGGACAGCTGATTGGGAGACTCTACACAGATCCCTCACTGACCCCTGGAAAGAGCTGGATGAATAAAAGTTGAGGGCCACAGCCACCTTCAGAGACACTGGCAAGGGATTTCCACCCATACAGTCGGAGTTGATCTCAGGCCCGATCATCTAACAGATGGAGGTTACTGTCTCCCTTGAGAGGCGAAGCCTCCTTCGGCACTACAGCTCGGGCATATTGAGGTAGCTGCTTCGCCGCCTGTATATCCTGACAGCAGGATAGTGGTGTCTTCTGCAGCCCCTTCCCCCTTAGACTGCCAGCTGGCCCTGCACCCCCTGTGCCTCTCCTCCTGCAGGTCGCACCCACGGAAGCAGCATTGGGACACCTGGCCTCCTCTCCCTTCTGCCCCTCTTTTCCTCCTCAGAGGAGGTGTCACTAGTGGAGACCACAATCCCCATTAACAGGGTAACAGAAGGCTGCCTGATATCTGGAAGAGTCCACACAGTTCGAATGCTCCGGGGTACTTGGAGACACCAAGGAGACCTGAAATGAAGCCTGGAAATGCTGACAATGAAGTCTCGAACAGAGATGAAGCTGCCATATACCAATACATTACCAGCAGCAATCTACTTACCAAACTCCTCACTACTCACACTGGCAATGCTGTTGACCCTTTTTATCCCCCCCGTGGATGAAGCTTTTGAAATTGTCAGCCGCCTGCCTGGCGAGAGCAAACTCGCTCGGGCAACGAAAAATCGGTGTCAATTGTCTTTTTGGTGGCCTCAATTGGCTTCTTCATTAATGGCGGTCACAGCTCCAGCACCCGTGCACACCCGCCGACTGAAATATCGCGCACTTGCACGATGACGTCGGGATGCTCACCCGACGTCATCACGCGCTATTTTATGCTCGAGTGGCTCATGCACATGCCCGCCTGCTCAGCAAAAAATTCTGGCCTATATGTCTGTTGTACAGCCATTCCTGAAGGTTTCAGTTTATAGTACAGTTTGTTTATAGTCCAACCTGTGCTGGTGCTTTCAAGAAGCAAAATGTTATCAGTTGTAGCCAATGCATGTTACACCAGAGACCATACCAGAGTATAATTCTGATTGTTCAATCAGCCCAGATTAATCACATACAGAAATGTATGTGTTACTGGGTTTGTAATGCTCCATTCCATTCATTCCTCGTGTGTGAACATTGACTAGAGGAGTTCACCTTCTGCTTAGATAGGGATGGGGGCTGAATGGAGAAAAGTCACTTTATATTCAGTGGTTTGACCTCACAACAATAGCTCAGGCATTAAGGTTAACGCAGCTGCACGTCACATCTTTGTGCGTAAGTGATGGAAAGCAACCCTGGGCCAATTTTGCCTCAACTCTTGTCAGTTGTCACCTTTTTGTCTCCGTTGAGGGGTGGGGACTGTTACCACAGCAGCAGCCGACATCCATGGATTAAAGTGCATGGTTCTCTGCCAGCCTTTCCAGAGGGTGAAACCTCGAGAATCTTTCCTTATGACAGTGTCTTTTTTAGTAGTAAGTGCTTGTTCAGGATTCTATTCACATTCTTGTTTAATAACAGGCAGATATGATGAGTTGGAATTTTGCATACTTGGGGGGTCCTTCCACTCATAGTGATATATGGGCAGTTGTAAACCACTGTTGTAATGAATAGATCCACAGAAGCCTTCAAGTCTTCTCCTATCACTTTACATAAAATGGCAAATTCATGATTTGGTAAATGCTTCTTTTTTACACTGGTTTCTATTTGATACTGTAATGCATATAGTCTATCTGCAAGGGTCCTTTTGGGTGTTTTATAAATCTGCAAAAATCTGTGATAGAATAAAGGATTTCTCTCTCTTTGAATTTCTTTAGGTTTTTAAATCTGACCAATTTTTTTGGGTAGCTGTTGGATGCACTATGGCAATGTATGAGCCAGCAGCCTGATTTAACCACAGTTTACACATATACACATCACTAATTGGCTTGAAATTAAATGCATGAAACTAGGTTGAGCAATAGAAAGAGAATGTTTGTTTAAAAGGGCTCACTTAAAGAGAAATGCATCTGTAACAGGTATGAAACTATAAGCTGCATATGGACTCAAAACGTTAACTATATTCCTTTCTGCAGATGCTGTCAAACCTGCTGAGTTTTTCCAGGTATTTTTATTTTTGTTTTGGATTTCCAGCATCCGCAGTTTTTTGCTTTTATGTTATATCATGCTGGCGGGGAGTCACTGAAGAGCAATACGCCCATGTTCTTCAGAGAAGCTTTCATCTTTTCTACATTATTCTCCTCACACTTCTATGTTTTTAAATTTCTGGCCAAATAGCAATACTTGTGAACAAGCAAAAGGAAACCTAATCACATTAAAAACTGTCTAAACTTAAAAGTCAATTATAAGTTTCTAATGGAATCTCGCTGCCCATTCCACTGAGCTGCAGGCATCTGTTTGACACATTGTGAAATGAAGGTGTGCCTGTAAGAAAGCCTGTTAATTACTGCCACTAAAATGTTGAAATACTAAACTCTAGGCATCTTGCACAACAACTCAGTTTCTCCCAGTCTAGGTCATATCAGTGTTACACTGTAAGGCTCGATCAGTTTGGTATGAATTCAATTAAAGTCAGAAACATGCCAAGAAAAGCCCTCAGTTAGTTAACTGCCAATTTCATGCTAATATCAAACCAAGATCGGCATAGTGGTAAACAAGACCCTGATGCAACCAGCATTGCGACTGATCTTTGCTGATTCGGTCTGTCAGTATGGTTCACTACCTGGTTTATATATTGCTGTATGGTTTCGCGCTTAACCTCTCCACTCCAAATGTTCAGTGGTATAAATGCTGTTCACCTATCGCAATGTTAACTGAACTGAGATGTAAAATGGAGTTACTACAGTGAAATATACCGGTGACCAGAGACTGATAAACCTAGCCTGAGGAAAGCTCAAATCTGGAATACATTCTTCCATCCTGCCTTCAGCCCTACACCCCACCCCACCACCACCCGCTCCCAAATTATGAGGGAAGCAACTAATGCAACATCATAAACAGATTCAAATAAACAACAGCAGATAGCAGGTTGGAATTTACAGGACCACAGTGCTTGACTGCAAAATGTGATTGGTGATACAATACTGTAGGGTGTTCCTTGACATAATTGACTAATCTATGACTGTCCATGCTATGACATTGGCATTACCCACACAAAGACATCTTAATAATAGTGGCGTTGAAAGTGATTTTGGTTCAAGTGGGTTTCAGCACGTCATTACCAACACCTTCCTCACTCTATTGTATTTTAAACACATTGTTTATTTGCACATGCCATAGTTATGAGCAAGCATGCACTGAAACTCACATTTGGCTTCAGTGACCCATGAAAAATCATTAGTAATTTAAATGTAGCTTTTAACAAGAGCCAGAGCCTATTGCTTTAGAAATTATAAACAAAAATAACAAAACCATCAATCTTTAACTTACTGGGATAAAAAGACTTTCTTTTAGTATCGTTCTTTGCTATCACCACAAGCATGCACACCCCCATTCACTTCAAAGGCACTGCACAGAAAGCACTTACACTGTTGGCTATGCACCAGCTTGTGGTTAGCCTGATTTCAATGAGTCATAGAAGAATACTGGAAGGCTGAGCCATTTGAAGTTTCAGCCCAGACACTAAGAAAGGGACTATTGCTGGGACATCATTCCTCTTATATGGTTTTATCTTAATTTTGGAAAAGCCAAGCACATTGTCATTGTTTGGAGGAGTTGGTCTATGTTCTGTCCAAAATCTTTTTGTGGTCAAGTTTACAATGGAAACGTAACTATCTTTTGCTTATTGCTTGTTTCCTTAGAAACAGTTGCTACCAGCAGTCAACTTCCTGTTTTCAATTTAAACTCCTGCATAGAAGAAGAGATTGCTTTGAGATGAGTATTAATGTGTGTTTATGTAACTAAATAACAACTATCAAGGATGCAAAAGAAGCTGAATTTTCCCGTTGGTTTCAGTGTTTAGTGATCCACATGATATTGCCCCTTCTAAATATTTTGACACTTCTGCTGGGTAGAAGTGAATCCAACCATGGTTTTACAGAATTTGAGGATCCAAGTTCAAATGCCAGTTTCCACTAAAATCATCAATTAATGAAGGGGACAATTAACAGGAATATTGAAGTATACACTGGAGTTCAAATCTGAAGTGAGATTTGAACCCAAGCTAACATGCACTTAATGATGATGAGTTTAACTGCAATCATCCTGGGGTATTGGGAGTGTGTAGACATTCATCTTTGCTATAGCATAAGCTGTATTGAATGGGCTGTCTGTTAAACTCCAGTACCCAATAGTCAGTTTTATTGAAGTCAGTGGAACTGAATTTTGGCCATGACCTACAATGGACAACCAATGCAATAACCCCCCCGTTTTGCATCACTGGCAGGATGGATTCCATCCTCCTAGTTTGGATTTTGGCAGGTTAGGAATAGCCTGCTTCTTAAAAAATAATGGTGATTTCAGAGATGGAAGAATCCCTTTTCATGCAAGCTGCTCTTTTTGCTTGTGAGAGATGGTGGGATTGAGGTTGGCCATTTGGAACAAATTCTATAATACCTGAAACTTTGGATATCTGAAGCTTAATTAACTTGCACCAAACTAGGACTAAACATGATAGTGCCACATAGAGAAGCTCAGGACCCTTCAGTTGGGGAGAATTGTCTGACTGAGTTACATAGAGTTAAAAGAAAGTGGAAATAAAATGGAAGGCAAAAATAATAAGCAAATGTAAATTCTCTTGTACCTAGCTTAGAACTTTGTTCTAATGCAGCAAATTCAGGTTTCTGTACATTTCTTTGAAGGAAATGAAACTTGAAGAAAGTAATCTAGCTATCTGAGAATAGTCATACTATATTCTGGTTTCACATAATGTAAATATCTGTATGAACTACCCTGAATAGGAGGGACATGTTTCTATCAAATAAATCATATTATTACTGTATGGCATCAGTTGATAATTTTTGATTCTTTTGTAATACACCACAGACATATGTACAAGTGTAGAGGCAGTTTTTTTTTAAACAAAAACAGAAAATGCTCGAAAAACTCAGCAGGTCTAACAGCATCTGTGGAGAGAAAGACAGAGTTAATGTTTCAAGTCCGTATGACTCTTCTTCAGAGAGTTTTTTTGTTGGCCTCAGACTAGAGAATATTGCTCACTGAAAGTAAGTTGATACTGGCAATATTTAATAATCACTGGTATGAATAATTTTGACATACGAACACCATATGTACATACGAATTAAGAGCAGGAGTCGGCCATTCGGCCCTTTGAGCCTGCTCTACCATTCAATAAGATCATGGCTGATCTGAATGTAATCTCAATCCCACATTCCTGCCTACCCCCTATAACCTTTCACCCCCTTGCTTATCAAGAACCTGACTAGCTCTGCCTTAAAAATATTCAAAGACTCTGCTTCCACTGCCATTTGAGGAAGAGTTCCAAAGACTCACCACCCTCTGAGAGAAAAAGATTTCTCCTCATCTTGTCTTAAATGAGCGACCCCTTATTTTTAAACAGTGACCCCTAGTTCTAGATTCTTCCACAAGAGAAAACAAACTCTCCACATCCACCCTGTCAAGACCCCTCAGGATCTTAAAAGGTTCAATTAAGTCACCTCTTATTCTTCTAAATTCCAGTGGGTACAAGCCTAACCTGTCCAGCCTTTCCTCATAAGACAACCTGCCCATTCCTGGTATTAGTCTCGTAAACCTTCTCTGAACTGCTTCTAATGCATCTTTCTTTAAATAAGGAGACCAGTATTGTACACAATACGCCAGATGTGGTCTCACCAATGCCCTGTACAACTGAAGTATAACCTTCCTACTTTTGTAATCAATTCCCCTCACAATAAATTATAACATTCTATTAGCTTTCTATTTCTAGTGTGCTGTACCTGCACACTAACCTTTTGTCATTCATGCACTAGGACGCCCAGATCCCTCTGAATCTCAGAGCTCCTCAATCTCTCACCATTTAGATAATAAGCTTCTTTTTTATTCTTCCTGCCAAAATACAATAAAACATTTTTACAACTAATTTTCTTCTGAGTATACAAGTTGAGATGTCTCAACATGGGTAATCCGATAAGATAGTCAGGAGGACCTAATTCAGTGACTTAAGCCAAATTGAAAACCTGTTCTCACTAATTTTGCTTTAAGCTTTTAAATTTGCTACTTGTTTCTCTTGTTTTGGACTCGAATGGCATCCAAAGATTCAAAAAGATCTGGAAGGTTTAAACAAATAGTCTAGAGCTGGCAATGCCTTCCATTTTATTTCCACTTTCTTTTAACTCTATGTAACTCAGTCAGACAATTCTCCCCAACTGAGGGATCCTGAGCTTCTCTATGTGGCACTATCATGCTTAGTCCTAGTTTGGTGCAAGTTAATTGATCTTCAGATACTCAAAGTTTCAGGTAATATAGAATTCATTAAGATGAATGTATGGTCATTCACATTCAAAAAGGAACATGCAATCAGTACATGTCAAAAGGGCCTTGTTTTGCGATAAACAGGCACATGAAAGTAAGGTCCATTTTCAAAGGTGAGAAATGAAAAGAATTTGAATGTCGGGAAACATTTTCGGCTGATATAAAGTTGGTACCAACAGGGCTAACCGAATGTATCTTAAAGCATTTGATTATATGTTAAAGCAGGTTATCACAACCCTGTATAGATCATTACTGGCACCATATTTAATATATTATGTGTAGGTTTGGGACGCTCTTGTGACCTTACTGAGTAGAAGTGAGTTCAGAGAGGAATAATGGTAATAATTCTGTGACTTAGTGCTTTAAGTTATGAAGCGATGCTAACAAAACTGAGCTTGTTTTCTTCGGGGAAAAGAAGGCTAGAGATGGAATGTAATCCACGTCTTTAAAATGCTGAATTACATGAATAATGGAAAGGTGAACAGGTTGTTTAATTTAGATCTGAGTTCCTGCCCAGAAAAACAAATATAACAATAATAAGCCTCAAGCAAGATGAGATTAGTAAACATTTTTTCAGACAGCAGTGAATGTGTATAACAGAATCCCAGATAAAGGAATTAATAGTTAATGTTGATTAATGCCTGAAAAACAGTATTGAGTAAATATCTGATTAGAAATGAAAATGAAGATTATATCACTAAGTATAGGCAGAAATTATTATGGATCCCCTGGGACACAATGGTGTTATGTGTGTTGCCTGGACAATATAAGTGCCATTTGTGGAAAGGCACTGAAAATAATGCATTTGGGTAAGTGTAGTAGGCATTGTACAGTTTTTCATGCTGTGAGGTCAAAGACAGACTTTGCAGAGTCTTCCCTCAGGTAACCATATAAATAAGCCAGAATCCATGATAGGGCATATAGTGTGCAAGGTGCAGTCTTAACAGACCATAAATATTTTTTTACTCTATGCTTCCTTCTCTGCTTAAATTTCTGACGTTCTCAGCTAGTACAATATGAAAATATATATCCAGGGCAAACAGTACAAGTTACTCCAAGTTAACTGGATCCATTCATAATTCTTGCCTTCAGGTACAAAGCATCTATAATGCAGTGTGCTTGGCTGATCTAAAAAAAATGATACTCATTTCAGCATTTATATTACCACAACACAAAAAGAAGGGAGCCAGGAATGTTCTGGATCTTTTCCAAACAATACATCATTTGCAGTTTAATTTGATCAAATCTTTGATAACCAGAGTGGGAGTACCTGTCAGAGTGGGCACTGTCATTCCAGAAATGTGTGTAGATAGAAAAAACATTGCAATCTTTTATCTTTGCCAACTCCATAGGACAACAAGATAGGGTGGCTGACTATATAGTCCTACTTGCTAGTCTTTACAGGAATGTTGCAAGTATTCTGAATACATAGACACAGATACAGTCCCAATTAGTGTTTGTTTCTACCGTTTCTCCTTAACTGGATTTTAGTTATTAAACCATCGTCACCTAATACCTACAATTATGGTCAATTAGCGATGTGGAAGGGATATCAGGAGAAGCAGTGCTTTATTCCACACTGAATGTCAAGTTAAAATTATTAATTTGCTCCCCAGAGCTCTGCCTCTTAAGGGTTTAAAAATCCTACAGAAATTAATATCGGGTGAAAAAAACGTAAACATTCTCACACACGTATTAGATGGGATGATAGTAAATTTTCAATTTACTATGGATGTTTCTCCTTGATGTTTGTTCAAACACATGAGATTAGGCAGAATGAACTGAGCAAAACCAGTGTTAGATCTTGTCTAACCACTGATTCTTGGCTCACTTCAACTTTAGTCTTTGCAATCTAGGTGATGTCCTGCACTGTAGCTGCCTTGTCTCTCTACAAAGGTTACACGATATTTTAAAAAATGTATGCAACTACTGTATCATTTTGCATTGTGGACTGCAGCAGAAACAGGAATAAAATGAAGGAATGTTCTCAGGGTGCAATTGTGCAGAACATTGCAGCACCAAAGATTTTATGTTGTTAATCAGCGGATGATTCCACTGCACTCTAAAGCTTACAGAGCACGTACCATATTAATCAACTTATGTCTCAAACACGTGAGCCCTTATGTGTGCAAATGTTGTCTTTCCCTAATTCCCACCAACAGGACATGGCGCAAACACCCCTGCTCTTCTCCATAGAGTGCCATGAGATTTTTTTCCATCCACCTGAGAAACCAGACAAGATTTCAGTTTAATATCTCACCCAAAAGACAAGCCAGACAATTTAACGCTTCTTCAGTACTTCAATTAAGTGTCAGCCTGGATTACTAGTGCTACCTCTGAGCCTTGTAAGTTATCAAAATACATACAAAGCATACTTTTGATACGTACAAATGTACAAGGCTGATGGACAGGAAGTGACAAACCGGTCCATCCAGCTCTGCCTGTGCGGGCGGTGGGAAGGAGGGAGAGCCGGGCCTAGCGCACAGTTTGTGCATGCGTGCAGAAGAGCGCTTCAATCACCCACAGCGACGGAGCTGCCTCAGGGAGATTGAAGCGATTTTTTAAAAAATTAATAAAGCCCATATATTTGTAATACCTTATATACCCTATGCATCATGATGCAGGCACTCCCTGCCGCCCAGAGCCATGTAAACCAGACTGACACAGATATGGTAGCAGATTTTGCCCTTGGCAGGCGGGCTCAGCAGGGGTGGGCGGGGGTGGTTGGGAAGCTGACCGCGGCCTGCGATCGGCACCGCACCGCGATTTTGCGCTGGCGTGCCAACTAAGGCCCGCCCAGCATGAACCATGAGCAGCAGCACTGAGCGCTGCCTGTTGGGGGGGCAGGGGTCAGTGCGAGTGAGCGTATGCATGAAGCTGCCTCAGGGAGATGAAGAGATATAAATAAAAATTTAAAAAATAAAAATGTAATAAAGCATGTCCCCTCATGTGACTCTGTCACACGAACAGGGACATGTTATTGATGAAAAATGACCGGTTTTATTTTCTTTTTATTTGCTTTTGGAGACCTCATTCCGCCACTGGATGAGGCTTCCAAAAAAATGCAAAGGCCGCTTGGCCTTTCCGCCTGCCCGCCAACTGTTAGGTTGGATGGGCAGCGAAAACTTTATGTTAATTGATAATTTAATGGACGTAACAGGCTTTTTAATTGTCGGCGGGCGCGGTGCTGTCACTGGCACGCACCCGCCGGCTGAACTATTGATCGACTGCGTGTTGACATTGGCACGCTCGGCCGGCATCAATGTGCATCATTTCACTCTTGAGTGGGTCGGGCACGCCCGCCCGCCAAGCAGAGATTTCTGCCCATAGTGTTTAGGTTACTGGATTAGTAGTACAAATGTCTGAACTAATAATATGGGGCAGGATTTTGCCCTTGACAGGGACACTTGGTGGGGGCGGGCAGAGGCGATCGGGAAGTCAACCACCGCCCCCCCATCAGCTCCGCAACGCAATTTCACACAGGCGGGCCAATTAAGGTTCGCCTTGCCTGGATTGCGAGCGGCAGCGCTGAGCTCTGCCTGTGCGGGCGGGGGGAAGGAGGGAGAGCCAGGCCTAGCACACAATTTGTGCATGCGTGCAGAAGAGCGCTTCAATCACCCACAGGCACGGAGCTGCCTCAGGGAGATTGAAGCGATTTTTTTAAAAAATTAATAAAGACAGCAAAGGTTTAATATAACATGTCCCCTCAAGTGACTCTGTCACATGAGATGGGACCTGTTTTTAATTCCAAAATAAAGTTTTTATTTAATGTGTATTAGCTTTAGGAAACCTCATCCCCCTCGTGGAATGAAATATCGCGAGGCTGAGTGATGACGTCAGGACGCACACCCGAAGTCATCGAGCGTCATTTTGCACTCGGGCGTGTCGGGCACGTGCCCGCACCCGCACGCCAAGCGTATTATTCTGCCCATGGATACAGTGGGGGGTGGGGATGGGGAGGAGATGGGTTTGAGGGCGTGCGGGGAGATAAATCCCATGAAATTGACGTTGGATCAGGATGCTGACATCGCTCTTCTGGGTTTCTGTGAGTGGGATTGAAGGCATGGAGGGAACATCCTTGGACCTGTTTGGTAACTTCTTAAGGTAATTAAAAGCCAATTAAAATCTGTTTCAACCCTTGTGTCTGGATGTAACAGTCAAGGGTCCTATTTCTTGACCTATCATCAACTCAGCAAGGTCACTGAGGTGAGTGCATAGCAGGAAGAATTTCTTCAGTGATACTGATAGGCTGGGAAGGCTTTGATCAGTTACAATGAAGAGCTCCAACCATGGCCATTGAGAGACCGCTGTTCAAAGCACTTCTTCTCTCAGAGAGTGCAATCACTGCTTGACAGGTGATCACCAACTTGTAGGAAGACACTTCATCTGTCTTAACATATCACTCACCTTCAATTGCACTTCCCTGCTGCCAGCCTTCAGCATGGCATGGGAGCAGCCTATGCAGTACCATGGTGCACCTCTGATGAGGGGCAAGAGCAGAAGCTGCACCACGACCAGCAGCATCAGTTGCCTTCTTCTCAATAGCATGATCATTGAGATCCAGCTGGAAGGAAGTGAGACCCCACATCTACAGACAGAGGATCAGCTCTCTTAATCTATCTGAGCACCAGTGCCTCAGGAAACTCAGGCTCTCACTGCAGGTCAGTGCTGACATCTGAAGCCTCCTGGGACAAGTCCTGCTTTCCAATGGAGCCAGTGGCATCAAGGTGCCTATTACCGAAAGGCTACTTTCACCCCACCCCCACTTTCCCCATGCGTCTTTTCCTCTCACCAGGTTGTGTGCTCTCTTCTCCTGCAAGGAAAGAAAGCAGAGAGGTGTGTGTGTATGCTCGTAACGGCTTGTGTGGATGGCAGGGAAGGGGAGCCTTTGTGAAGGGAGGCTGTGAGGCATGGGTGCAAAAGGGCAATAGGATGAAGGCAAGTCTGTGTGTGTTGGCTGTTCGCATGGGGATCTGTGATGGAAAGAGAAGAATGAGTGGAGCTGCAAGGTATGTTTCCCTGAGGAGGACTGTGCTGGAGAATGCTGGGAAAGTTAGAGTGTGGGGCCTGGTACCTGAAAGTGTTATTCCACTCATCTCTCCTGCCCTTCTGAGATCCCAAGCCATCTTGGTGCGCTCCCTCCAGGTTGGAGGGAGCAGTCTCCTGCTGCTGGCCTCCTCAACCACTTCCATCTACTCCTGCTGGTTTGAGAGGTTGTTCTACTCTTCCCATCCTTAGGAGAGCTCACATCACTGCAGCCCCTCAGACCCCATGGTAAGATCTCCAGATAAGACTGAGAGGCCTGGGGACAGCCTCCCCAGGTCTCCTCTCCATTCCTGTGTTGCAGCCATTGAGACCCAGTCCCTTTAATTAGAAAATCTTCCAATGACAGAAAGGACACATCATCCCGCCTGCCCACCCTAATTGGTCAGACAACCTGGAATTGTTCCCACAGGGACTAAGTCCAGAAGATTCCACCCATTTATTCCATCACAGTAGCTGGAGAATTTAAATCCAGTTAATTAAATAAATCTGGAATGAAAAGCTAGAATCACTAATGGCGGCCATGAAACTACAGGATTGCTGTAAAAACCTATCAGGTTCACGAAGGTCCTTTAGGAAAGGAAATGTGCCACCTTGGTCTATATTAACTGCCCTCTCAAATGACCTAACAAACCATTCAATTTTATCAAACTGCTTTAAAAGGGTCTAATAATAATAAAACTGGACAGGCCAACCAACATTGACCAATACACTGACACAACAAAGATACGCCTGTCGAATCAACCCTGCAACATTCTCCTCACTAACATTTGGCAACAGCCTGATATAGTCTGACTCACAGAACCATACCTTTCAGCCAATATCCCAGATTTCTTCATCAGCATTCCTGGGTATGTCCTGTCCCACCAGCAGTACAGTCTCACTAGAGGCAGAGGCACCGTGGAAAACCATAGGGAAGGAGTGGCCCTGGCACTCTCATAAAGTTTCATGACTTGGGTCAAACATGGACAAGGAAGTCTCCTGTTAATTACCATCTACTATCCTCCCTCAGCTGATAAATCAATACCCTTCTATGCTGAATACCACTTGGAAGAGGCGTTGAGGGTAGTAAGAGTATTGAATGTACTCTGGGTGTAGGACATCAATGCCCATCAACAAGAGTGGCTCAGTAACACCACTACTGAGTGAGCTGGCAAAGCCTGAAGTCTGGAGCCAAATGGTCCTAGCGGAACTCAAACTGAGCATCAGTGAGCAGGTTACTGCTGAGGAAGAGCGACTTGATAGCACTGTCAATGACACCTTCCATCACTTTACTGCTCATTGGGAATAGACTGGTAGGCTGTTAATTGACCAAGTTGGAATTGTACTCATTTTTATGGACGGTCATTTCTCTGGGTAATTCTCACTTTGTTGGGCAGATGCCAGTGGTCACCATTGACCAGGAACTTCCATTAATGGACCATCCATATAAATACTGTGGCTCCAAGAGCAGGCCAGATGGCAAGTAACTCAACTCCTGACTCCTCAAAATCTTTCCACCGCCTACAAGGTACAAGTCAGGAGTGTGATAGAATACTCTCCACTTGTTTGTATGAGCTGTACTCCAACAACATTCAAGAAGCTCAGCACCATCTAGAATAAAGTAGTCTGCTAGATTGGCATCCCATTCACCACCTTAAACATTCATTCTTTCCACCACCAATGCACAGTGGCAGCAGCGTGTACCATCTACAAGATGCACTACATCAACTCGCCAAGGTTCCTTCAACAGAACCATCCAATCCCATGCCCTCTTATGACCTAACAGGACAAGGCAGCAGATACATGGGAACACCATCACTTGCAAGTTCCCCTTCAAGCCACACAACATTCTTATTTGGAAATATATCACTGTTCCTTCGCTGTCGCTGGGTTAAAATCCTGGAACTCCTTCCCTAATAGCACTGTGGGTGTACCTACACCACATGGACTGCAGCGATTCAAGAAGGTGGCTCACCACCACCTTCCCAAGAGCAATTAGGGATGGACAATAAATGCTGGCCAGGCCAGTGACACCCACACCCTGTGAATGAATAAAAAAAAAACCCAGGCCAATGAGGGAAAAAAAAACCTGGAAAATTCCTCATCAATCCCTTAATTTGATTGAAACTAATCCAGAGAAAACACTGACCCAGATTTATTTTATATGAATAAAGTGATTAGGAAACATTAATAGCAATTAGATGAAATAGCTATTTTCTTTAAATAAAACTTAAGCTTAGCTCTAATTTTTCATCAAAGCAATAACGATTGTACAAATACTCTGTTATGAAATAAACCAGGCAATGAAGAGCATTTAAAATTGCAACCAGGACTTTAAAGAAAATAACACATGCTAAACTCAAGTGACTTCCATCATCCATGAGGAAAGAGAAATAATTCTACCACAATGCCCAGATGTCCTGCACATTTAGCTCCTATTTAACCTTGTGGAATGATTTCAATCCTTGAAAGCAAAAGGATCCACGTAGTATTTTGTTAAGATGTTATGAGATTTCCACTGGCTTAGTTTGCTAAGTCAGTGTGTAGCTGAGTTACACAGGCAAAAAGGAAATGGAATGAATGCTGGAAGTCCGAAAGAATAACAGAAAGTGCTGCAAAGACACAAACAGGCTAGTCAGCATCTGTAGGACATTTATACTTAAGGTGTAACCTTCAGTCAGAACTGAAAACTGAGCAGTTTCCTTTATTCTTTCATGGGGTGTGGGTGCTGCTGGCAAGGCCAGCATTTGTTGCCCATCCCTAGGCCATTTCAGAGGGCAGTTAAGAGTCAACCACATTGCTGTGGGCCTGGAGTTGCATGTAGGCCAAACCGGGTAAAGATAGCAGATTTCTTTCCCTAAAGGGCATTAGTGAACCAGATGGGTTTTTACAATAATCAGTGGTCGTTTCATGGTCACCATTACTGAAGCTAACTTCATGTTCCAGATTTTTATTAGTTGAACTTGAATCCCACCAGCTACTATGGTGGGATGTGCACTCATGAACCCAGCGCATTAACCTGGGTCAATGGATTACTAGTCTCGTGACATTATCACTACACTACCGTTTCCCACTGTCACGGTGCTGTCTATTGACAACAAAAAGAGTGGAGTAGATCCAACAGGGCCTTTTTAGCATGCAAACTAGGGGCCAATGACATACAAGGAACCTCGCTTGCCATTTTAGGATAGAGCTGGTTGGTACCTTTGCCATATCAAAGGGGCCCTGGAAAAGTAAGTTTCAAATTTAGTCTCCTACTCTCACTTGTGGATTATGTGGCTCTAACAGTGTCTGCCCAGACTCAACTGATTAGTGTGTTGTAGTTTGTCAGGAAATTTCAAATTTGGTAAGCAGAAGAAGTAACTCTAATGGAGCTTTCATGATATATGAGTAAGCTACTGATAACCCTTGGAAATGAACCCATTTCGAATCAAACATATCAGATATATCCAAAAAGGATATGGGAATGCCTTTGCAACGAGATTCATGATTTCACTTAACCATCTCACACCCACACAGATTATGTAATTTTTCTATATTGTGAAACATAAGTGGGATGCTTCCTGCCCTTGAGAAAGTTTTTTGCCTTATCAAATATTGAGTACAGAGGCTGCATAATAAGTGTCAGATGGTGGATTCTGTTCTCATATACAAGATGAAAGACAATTGTTGGGAAAACTGGCCTTTGAATGGTTAGTCATCAGGGAATAAGAGCTTATGATAGACACCCTCAATTTGTTTTAGAGTTTTTGGAGCTGTTTACATAGATAACAACTGACCTACTCACCCTTTATGTTATCTAGAGCAAGGGGTAACCATTCTGGAGGGACCATGGGCTGGATGCTCCTTTGATTTTTGTGGTGTTGTTTGAGGGATGAGTATTGGCCAGGAAAACTCCCCTAATCTTCTTAAAATAGTGCAATGGGATCTTTTACGTCTGCCTGAGGGGGAAGATAGAGTTTTGATTTAGCATTACACCTGAATAGTAACACTTATGACACCGCACTAAACTGTCAGCCTAGATTATATGCTTCTGCCTAAGAGGTGTGCATGTTATGACAAATCCAATGTGTGAGACCAGGAGCTGTGGAGGAGTTTAGATATCCAAATAAACAAATCACTGAAACACATGAACAAAAAGTAATAAAAATAGCAAATGGATTGTTAGCCTTTAACTCAAGGAGGTTGGAATTCAATAGTGAGGAAGTAATACTTCTGATGTACAGACTTGATCAGACCCTATCTAGAGTGCTACGTTCAGAGACAGGGTAGATGTGGATAAAATGTTTCCCCTGGCTGATGAGTCTAAAAGCAGGGACACAGTCTCAGGATAAGGGTCAGGCCATTTAAGGCAGAGATGAGAAGGAATTTCTTCACTCAGAGGGTGGTGAATCTTTGGAATTCTCTACCCCAGAGGGCTGTGGAAGCTCAATCACTGAGCATGTTTGTTATGACACGGCAGATAAAGTGTGACAGGCAGATCAAATCCACGAGGGAAACCTAATTGTGCTATCACAACGGTTTTGCAATTTGTATTTATTTCGCGATGTGTGCACTGAATTGCTAAGTAAGAAAATAAGTCCACCAAGACTTTAGAGATTTTTTTTAAAAACTAAAATTAAAATATTTATTAACCAAGGAGAAAATTTCAAGAACATACATAGATCTACAAATTACTACTATAATAAATCCTAAAATCTCTAATTAACCTGACTCCCAGGGTAGAATTTTCCCCCATCGTGGTGGTGGGGGGGGGGGGACATTGTGCAGGGGTGGGCGTGGACCCAATCGGCACCCCTAATCTGGTCCGCGCCGCATTCTACGTGGGTGGGCCAATTAAAGCCCACCCAGCGTGATGCACATCCAGAAGCGTTGAGCACTCCCTGTGCGGGCGGGAAGGGTTCCCTGAGTCAGCAGTTCATTCTTTCATGCATGTGTGCGAAAGAGCGCAGCACTCTTCCTGAGTCACAGAGGTGCCTCAGGGAGATTAGCTTTATGTTTTAACAGCTCAATAAAGAGTTGAAAAAATTTTTACGACATGTCCCCTCATGTGAAACTGTCACATGAGCTGAGACATGTGCATTCATTTCAATGAACATTTTTGAGAAAATTTAAAATCATTCATGAAAACTCATCATCACATCCCTGCTTTGCATTTAATACCCTTATTTCTAAAACCCAGGATTATTGAAACCATAGAATCGTGGAAGGGTTATAGTACAGAAGGAGGCAATTCAACCCACTGTGTCTGTGCTGGCTCTCTGAAGGAGCAATTCATCCAATGCCACTTCCCTGCCCTTTCCCCATAGCCCTGAAAATTCTCAGAATATAATCCAATTCCCTCTAAATGCCTTAATTGAACCTGTCTCCACCACACTCTCAGGCAGTGTATCCCAGATCCTAACCACTCACCTGACAGAGCCAAACAGAGCCCAGCAGAGCCAAACAGAGCCTGGCAAGGCCAAACTGAGCCAAAGAGAGCCAAACAGAGCAAAGCAGAGCCAAGCAGAGCCAACAAGAGCCTGGCAGAGCCAAACAGAGCCTGGCAGAGGCAAACAGAGTAAAACAGATCCTGGCAGAGCCAAAAAGGGGCAAACAGAACCTGGCAGGGCCAAACAGAGCCAAACGGAGCCAAACAGAGCCTGGCAGAGCCAAACAGAGGCAATCAGAGCCAAACAGAGACTGGCAGAGCCAAACAGAGCATGGCAGAGCCAAACAGTGCCAACCCGAGCCTGGTTGAGCCAAACAGAGCCAAACAGAGCCTGGCAGAGCCAAATAGAGCCAGGCAGAGACAAAACAGAGCTAAACAGAGCCTGGTAGAGCAAAACAGAGACTGGCAGATCCAAATAGGTCCAAACAGAGCCTGGCAGGGCCAAACAGAGACAAACAGATCCTGGCAGACCCAATCAGAGCCAAACAGTGCCTGACAGAGCCAAACAGTGCCAAACAGAGCCAAACAGAGTCTGGCAGAGCCTAACAGAGCCAAGCAATGGCAAGCAGAGGCAAACAGGGCCTGGTAGAGCCAAACAGAGCCAAGCAGAGCCAAACAGAGCCCAGCAGAGCCAAACAGAGCCTGGCAAGGCCAAACTGAGCCAAACAGAGCAAAGCAGAGCCAAGCAGAGCCAACAAGAGCCTGGCAGAGCCAAACAGAGCCTGGCAGGGGCAAACAGAGTAAAACAGATCCTGGCAGAGCCAAAAAGGGGCAAACAGAACCTTGCAGGGCCAAACGGAGCCAAACAGAGCCTGGCAGAGCCAAACAGAGCATGGCAGAGCCAAACAGTGCCAACCCGAGCCTGGTTGAGCCAAACAGAGCCAAACAGAGCCTGGCAGAGCCAAATAGAGCCGGGCAGAGACAAAACAGAGCCAAACAGAGCCTGGTAGAGCAAAACAGAGACTGGCAGATCCAAATAGGTCCAAACAGAGCCTGACAGAGCCTAGCAGAGCCAAACAGTGCCAAACAGAGCCAAGCAGTGCCTGACAGAGCCAAACAGTGCCAAACAGAGCCAAACAGAGTCTGGCAGAGCCTAACAGAGCCAAGCAATGGCAAGCAGAGGCAAACAGGGCCTGGTAGAGCCAAACAGAGCCAAGCAGAGCTGAACAGAGCCAAGCAGAGCCTGGCAGAACCAAACAGAGCCAAACAGAGCTAGTTATAAGCTCTGCCAGAAAATAAGTTGCATTGAAATAAATGGGGCTGAGTATCAGATGGGATATGTTAATGGGCAGTGGATGTGATGCAGCCTGATTTTTGTTCCCAGTTCAAATTTCACCTGCATGATGCTTGTTCCTCTATGACTAGCTTGATAGGATATGTACATAATGCAAAACAAGGTGAAGGAATGTAGCCCATTTCATTCTCTTGCGAAAGTGTCATTCCCTAAGAGGTAGTCTAATCCATTGACTGATTGTGAATTTAAGCATCTGTGGATCTCACTTTCCATCTTGTTTTATTACTGTATTCTATTTATCAACCCCATTTCCCAAAATCCTAATTCTTCGCAATCACCTCATCTAATTTAATAATCCAATGTCACTTTCCTTTTATCAACCACCACATACCATCTTGTTGTTTTATACGAGACATGATTGACCCTTAGGATCAGCCAAATGCTAATTGATGTGAATTGTGCCAATGCAAGAAGGAGATAAGTGAATCATTGGCATAGGCATATGTAAGATTCACCTTGTTTCATAATGGTATTGAGGAAGGCCTGACAGCAGTCAGCTCTCCTGACCAGCGGGGCATGTGGCACACAACAGAAGAACAGGGAACATGGATGAGAGAGCCTTATTCTCTCTACTCACCCCCTCCTCCCCATCCCCAACCGCAACTGCCCCCCTCCCCCCCCACCCCTCCAAGCAAAGATTGCAATGGATTAACATTATAAGCTTTATTGTCACATTGGTCAGGTAGAACTGTCTGAATTCCTTCTATCTGGCCAATGTAATTGAATCAAAGCCTGTCCCGCATTCCAGCCGCAGTTACTGTAAACGTTCTGTTTCTATTGAAGAATTATTCAGGCAGAGACAAGCTACAGCACATTGATGTAAAACTTTGTGATTATTCCTCTTAGTTTTATTGTTCCTCCTTTGGCAGGAAAACTGCAAGTGACAAAAGAAATCACTGTAGCAACTCTTGGAACTTGCGGAATCAGTTACAACAGGCATAGACGGGACTTGAATCCACAACCACAAGAAAATGAGTGAGTAGCTTAGCTGACACACGAACCACATAGATCTAATTAATAATTCCATGTTTAGGGTGTTTGGAATGAGCATGAGCCTATTCCTTCCACTTGATTTGGGAGTTTTGCAACCACAACATAGACACACTGAGCTAAGAACGTGCTAAGATCCATCCAGGTAATTCTTGCTCATTTAATTATTGCTATTATTACCTTGATCCAGTTGGACTCCCCCAAGATAATTCAGTTCAATGGGATTTTGCTTGCCTCAATTAATAAAGGAGTAACTTTAAACAGTTGTGTTGTGCAAGCGTTTGTCCAAAGCTTGGCTTCATTTTGCAGTCTTTAGCAAACAAGTGAAATTTTCAAACTAACATACCATTTCAACATCATCCAAAGATGTCCGGATGTTTGACTAAAAGTTTTGAGCCTCATCGGTAGCTCAAACCCAGGTCACTAGGTGCATTGCTGCTGAATTTCAGAGGACCATCAGCTGCATCATCAATGGGACACATTGGGCAATTTTACTATCAATAAATGATTCACATTTTATCTTCCTTTTTCTATAGCAATCACAGTTTTCATTTGTAAAAGCAGAAAAACCGACTTTGAAACAGGGAGTCATAAAATCGTAGAAGGGCACAGGAGGAGGCCATTGGCCCATCGAGCCTATGCTGGCTCTTCCGTAGAGTCATGGAGCTTTTTTTTAACCTGTTGTTTCTCTATACTCCAAGCAAAAAAACATTCCAGATGGAAGATAATAGCAAAAATGCTTCAATGTCACACACTTGTTATTTTATCAAAAACTTAAACATAACTTTCTGTGGCTAACATAAGGAATATATAAAAATATGTCATGTAAAACAACTGTATTAATGATGCCCTGAAATATTAACAGACACAGGAAAGGGTTCGGCATTCAGACATGCTTTGAGCTATAGGGGTTCTTGTAGCTCTATGCTAAATTTAGACGGTTGTCAAGGGATAACTTCAATTAAATTGAATCTTGATTGCGGATATTTACCAAGGTAGAGGATCTTTAATTAGAGTTGTGTTCTGTCATGCAGCCACACATTACACACATAGAGTGCAGCTGCTTCTTTCACCTTCTATTTTTCTTTAACTTTTGATTACCTAGAGCAGGGTTTCTCAACCTTTTTGCTTCAAAGTCCCCCTCGTGTGTTAGAGAAATTCCACAGACCCCTTGCAACACAACACAATTCTGTAAAGATGTGGAGATATCTTTGACAAGTATATATCATGCTCCATGTTAATCCTGGTTTGGTTAAGCTGAAGTAAGTACACTGTTGTCGAGGTTAGTAGAGTTCTTCTGAAGTTACTAGACTATTGCCAAGGTTGGTACCATTACACTGCAGTTAGTGGACAGTTAACGAGTGAACTGTCATTAGGTTAATAAACAGTCACTGAGGTCGGTAGAGTTATTCTGAAGTTAGTAGATGGTTGCTGAGGTTAGTGAGGTGTCACTATAACTGATAAGAGTACTGATGAGACTGAAGATGTTAACAGCTGTACCAGCTCTCAGTTTTCCTCTAGTCCGTTGCTAACAAAATGAGTAGTGTGTGCCCACTGAGGCTAGATGCCACCTTCTTGACAACGCAGTGTTGAACAAATGACCAGTAGACTCTGGGGCCAAGCCGCGGTTTCCAGATCCTCACGTCCTATGTGGGGCCATAGGTTAAAGTGATACTGCATTGGTGTCAGTCAATGACCTGGGGCTGGAAGGTTACACTCTGTACCCTGTATACTGTAACCATCAGAGATTGGCATTAGGCATACTTTAAATTGCATAGTGGAGACAGAGAGCCACTGACAGACACCTTGAAACCTTCTCACGGATACATTAGAGGCAGTAGACCCCTGGTTGAGAACCTCTGATCTACACAGCACAAGCTCATGTCATTTCCAACACTTCATATATATACATGTACCACTTGATGATATCTGAATGTGTCATGAAAAGCATTTATCTTACAAGCAAACGTATTTGCCCCATTAAAACAAGGCATACATATATTATATTGAGGTATTGCAGAATAGTGAAAGGTAATGGGTTCTGAAAGAATTACAGTTAAATGAAAGACAAAGATTACAATAGAATAACATAAAATGTCTTAATGAAAAAACAATGTAAAAGGCTCAATTTTTACGTTAAAACATGAACATAGAACAGAAGAAATAGGAGCAGGGTAGGTTGATCTTCTACCTTAACCCCACCCTCAATACCTCTTAACTCCCTTAGTATCCAAAAATCTATTGACTTCCGTCTTGAGTATACTCGACAACTGAACATCTACAGTCCTTTGGGTTAGAGAATTCCAAAGATCCACAACCCTTAGAGCGAATCAATTTATTCTCATTCCAGTCCTAAAAGTCAACCACTTATTGATTAGTTCTAGATTCCCTAGCCAGGGAAAACATCCTTTCAGCATCTACCCTATCAAGCCCATTAAGAATTTTATATGTTTCGATAAGATCATTCTCACTCTTCAAAACTCCGAGAATATAGGCCTAGTCTACTCAATCTCTCCTCACAGGACAGTCCCTTTATCACAGAAGCCATCTAGTGAACCTTTGTTGCATGCCCCTCAAGACAAATATATCCTTCCTTAGGTAAGGAAACCGTACTCCAGATATGGCCTCACTAAGACCCTATACAATTGCAGTAAGACTTCCTCACTCTTATATCCCAGTGTTTTTGTAATAAGGGCTAACATACCATTTGCTTTCCTAATTGCTTGCTATACCTGCATTGTAACTTTCTGTGTTTCATATACAAGGACACCCAGGTCCCTCTTATTACCAATATTTCCCAGTCTCTCACCATCTAAAAAATATCCTGCTTTTCTATTTTCCTTTCCAAAGTGGATAACATCAGACATTTCCACATTAGTTTCCATCTGCCATGTTCTTGTCATTCACTCAATCTGTCCACATCACACTGTTGCCTCTTTGCCTTCCTCACAGCTTATTTTTCCACGTAACTTTGTATTGTCAGCAAACTTGGATACATTATAATCCACTTCCTGAGAACAGGTTGGCTAATCACAATTTTAAAGAGTTTTGAAATAAAAAGTTTGATTAAATCTAAGAAGTCACAAATCTGAAAGCACACCTAAATGGCCCCACTTATCATTGGCTTATCACTGTAGACCATCACGGGATGGTCATGTAGTAATCTAGAGTCTGAATCGTCCAACTCTTCCAGCTCCAGAGAGCTGATGAATGGGCATGAGTGAGATTGCAAATAGAAAAAGTAATGAGAGATTTTCCTGTACCTGCAATCAGGTGCATTGGATGGTCTGGGGTCAGTGAATATGAGGAAATTGTGCGGATCAAACTGCATATTTGTAAATTAAATCCTTTCATTTTCTAATATTCCTGAATGCAGGTCTAGGAAAGACTCCCCTTTAACGTATGTATAAAAATCTTGTATGTAGCACATCTTTAGAGCATTATAACTCAATGTATATGACACAAGTCAAAGGGCAAGTAGGGTAGAAAGTAGTAAATGGCAGAAATAGCAGCCATTTTAAAATTACTTCTAAAGAATTATAAAGAAATTATGGCAAAGCAACAGACCATTCAGTCTATGCCAGTGTTCATGTTTTGCAAGAGCTTCCTCCCACCTTACTTCATCTAACTCCATCAACATAATCTCCTATTCATTTCCACCTTATGTACGTTTCTGACTTCCCCTTAAATGTACTTTGCTTTTCACCTCAACAATTTCATGTGGTCGCAAGTTGCACATTCAAACCACTCTCTCAGTGAAGAATTGTCTCCAAAATTCCTTACTCTAGTGCTTGAGCACAAAACTGAAGGCTGACGTGCCAGTGCAGTACAAAGGGAGCACTGCGCTGTTGGAGGTGTCACCTAAACAGAGGCCCCTGCTCGAGTGATTGTAAAAGATCCCATGGCACTATTTCGAAGAAGAGCAGGGAAGTTGTCCCCAGTGTCCTGGCCAATATTCATCCATGAATCAACATCACAAGAAACAGATTATCTGGGCATTATCACATTATTGTTTGTAGGAGTTTGCTGAGTGGAAATTAGCTGCTGTGTTTCCTACATTGGCTGCAATTCAAAAAGTATTTCATTGGCTACACTGTGCTTTGGCACATGCAGTGCTCCTGAAAGCATGATATAAATGCAAGTCTTCCTTTCATTATTGGGTTTATTAGTGACTGTCTTATATTTATGATCCCTAGTTTTGGATTCCCCAAAAGTGGAAACGTTTTCTCTATGTCTACCATAACAAGACCCTGCATAATTTTAGCGACCACTATGAGGTGACTCCTTAATCTTCCCTTTTGTAGAGAAGCGAGTCCAAGTCTGCTCAGCATTTCCTGAGAGTTAGAAACTATTAGTTCTGGTATCGTCCTTTTGTGTTTTTTTCAGTAGCTCTATATGATTTTGGTAATACAGAGACGAGAACTGTGCACTATATTCAGAGTGTGGTCTGACCAAAATTCCATACAAATTTAACATAAGTTCTCTATTTTTCAATTCAATTCCTCTAAAAGTGTTTGCATTTTTATGAGCTTGTTAACTTGCGTTGCTACTTGTATTGATTTTGGAATCTCCAACCCTAGATCTCTTAGCTCTTTACCTATTAAAACCCTTTTTTCTAAGGAGGATGTGGCCTCTTTATTTCTCCTACTGCACTACCTTGCACTTATCCATATAGAAATTAAATTGCCAATTACATGCCCGTTCTGCAACTTTGTAACATCTTGCATTTTAGCATAGTCTTCCTCAGTATGAACTATACCGCATCCCCATCCCCTACATTCCAATGTGGCATCACTTGCAAAATTTTTGTTGGTATTGATATGATATTGTTCAGTTGAAATAACCCATTGACTGAAATAATCCATTCATGAAAGGTCATTGACTTGAAACGTTAACACTGTTTCTCCCTCCAAAAATGCTGCCTGACCCGCTGAGTATTTCCAGCATTTTCTGCTTTTATTTAAATTAGTTCTTCAGCATCTGCACTATTTTTATTTTCTAGTGGAATAAACCTTCCCTGTATAACAAAACACTGACAGTAAGTATAATTCCATAATAGGAGAAAGACTGTATCTTCCATTCACGTAAATAGCTAAAAATGGAGAAAGGTTTGAGGAGAGAGGCGGGACGAGTTAATAAAGAAATAAAGTAGTTTCCTCTTAGGCAAATGCTACAAATACAGCTGTGGGAGGGAGAGCAAAAGCTCAACCGTAAGTAAAGGAATAAGAGGTTTTTGAGGAGAAACAAATATATCCATGTTAAGCAAGTTTTGTAAAGTGGTGGGTATTACGAATATTATATTTGCAAGGCTTATATCTTTTAATACTAATAAGGTACCTGATATTTTTACCTTGTGTCAGTTATGACATTTTGCTTCAGTCAATTTGCTATATTGCAGTGATAGGCAGACTGCTGTTGTGCTCCAACTTCAATAGAATTGGGATAAACATCAAAAACCAAACTGCAGGTCCCGGACTATCCGTAAGCAACACCACAGGAGATCCGGGAATTTTGTAATGATAATTAAAGATGCATATATTGAGTTGTGTACTCAATAAACACATTTAGTTTGAATCCTACTGCAATAATTTCAAATGATGCAGCCCTCTTTAAGCCCACTACAATAATTTGATTTCATAAGGTAAAACATTGTAAATTATTTTGGGAAGGCCAGGGTTTATTCACATAACAAAAATATGATATGCCATGTAATTAAAATGGATGTTTTCCATGGTAACAGAAAACGCTGCGATGCATACATATTTAACATGGTTATGAAATTATTAAGTATGAATAATAGGCTTTGACTATTACAGCAGGAAGAGTACAATGGACAATGGTCTGTTCATGGAGATAATAATTGTTCAGCTAATGCCTTGACTGTAGGATTTGAGCCGATGTATTTTTCTCAGCTGGAATTTTTACACTCTGTCTTATTGAAGTCTTATACTGTAGACTGCACTGAATCCTTCAGTCTCTTCTTTCAGCTAGTGAATGCTACAGAAACTGCATATATTAGTGCAGCAACAAGAAAGTCTGAAATCTATCCATTTATATGAATAAAGGAACTGGAAGAACTTAAAGATCGAGGTAAACAGCCACTAGAAGCAAGGCAGCTAGAAAAAGAGGGCAGTACCTATTTGGAAAATATTTCAGTTTAATATAGATATACTTAGGCATATGTTCACATGGTATTCCCAAAATTACTTTTGGAAAACTAGAAATTTGAACACAGCACATTTTTCTTTCAACTCTATCTTTTTTTTGTTCCTTGTTACCCATCTGCACTGTAGCAAAAATTCTCTTCAGCAAAAATGGTTTTACATTCATAAGTTAAACAGAGTAAATATACAAATAAATAGAACAGTGTAATAAAAATTGACAGACTTTACTTTCAAGTTGGGGCTATCTCTGAGAAGCAAGGATGAAAGCAAGGCTCTCTTGCTGCTAATTGGATGGTAAATCAGCAGGAATCACATTTTTAATTACTGCAATGCTTGCGCTTGAAGTGAAATTTCAGCCAGTGTGTGATTGTAACTTTTGGCTCATGACAGTCATGCTGTGTGCCTCTGCCTTTGATGATTCCTCATCTCACTTCCCCCAGCGTATTGGGTTTTTTATATGAGCAAGGATCCCGAGAGGTTTCCACTTATTGTCTGTCTTTTGCTGCAATAGCTGCCTGCCTTGGAGCGGTACTGTATGGGCCACTGGGGTCACAAAACAGCAAATGCCACAAGTGACCTTGGCAAACACACCACAATCAAAGAGATTTCAAGGTGTGAGAAACAATTACCGTTACACAAAGTCTATTGTTTCCCTCCTCAACACCCCCCCACCCCCCCTCCACTGTTAATATACAGATGACAAGAGGAGGTTTTAATATTAAAAAAACTCACCAATTTTTACCTGTACCCTGAAATCAGTGACTTCTCATTGAGGTACAGTTCTCTGGGTGCCAGTCACCCAATGCCAGGCAGTAATTCAGCACTAGCACTGGGGGAGGGCACATAAGGCTTCTCCCGTTGTTATCCTTTCTTTAATCCTGTTTTCTTAGAACAAAGGGGTCCCTATGAGCTGCATGCAGAATATTCCGTTAAACAGGCCAAATGTAGGGCAAAACTCGGAACCTATTAAAATTTGAAAGTAAAATCTAGACTGCACCCTAGAAGGCAGCATTTTCTAAATGATTTGACCGATTGGTATGACATTCAGACTAGTTTCCCCTCAGGATGCAAAAAGGATAAATGATGATGAGTGTTCCTTACTGTAAGATAACACAGAGAATGATATTAGTTGGTATTAGTCTCATGCCTAGATTGACTCTTTAGATTAAGCAGTCCTTACAATTTAAAAAATCTGAGATACCTGTCTCAATAAAAAACACTACCAGGCATAAGAGGAGCAAAGGGGTAGTATTTACGATGTAATAATTATTAATAAGCTGGCTCATATATAAACACTTAAGGAACATTATTCTGTAATGAATACTCATGCCAGTGCGGTTGAAAAATGAACATATGCTGCATATTTTATTAACTGGAGAAAAACAGCTCCTAATTCCCTGTCCCTAAGCCAGTACAGTTTGAAGTTTGATGCATTTGTTTTGCTGCTTTTGATGTCAGATGCCCATGTAGGTGTGACTGGAACTTACCCTCCCTCCTATGGTTGCCTGTCAGCTCCAAACGTAGGCAAATGGAGCAAATGTTATATTGCTTCATATGGAGCAAATTGTACATCACTTCATACAATGGATGTGGCCACACTGACCTCTGGAGCAGCATGACATCATTCTTCAATGGAACTACTCTTTGATTGTAAAGGGCTCTACACGCCCTTAAATTTCCTTGGTGCTAACATTCGCTTCCATCAAACTTTAATTAAAGGGACAGAAAGTGCAAGTATTCCAATATATACCGACTTTGCAATAAAATCACATGCATACAAATAATATTAAAAAGTGTCAAAAACAGCACTTGTCCGCAAACTTTTCACCATTTATTCTCTATAAAGATCCAATTATAAAGATAAAAATAAAATACTGCAGATACCGAAAATCTGGTATAAAAACAGAAAATACTGGGAAAGCTCAGTAGGTCTGGCAGCATCTGTGGAGAGAGAAAAATATGTTAATGTTTCAAGTCCAATATGATTCCTCTTCACAAAAGTTTCAATAAAGACTTAGCCACTGTATGCAACTATTGTAATCCTCCAAAATATGCAATAACAATGAAAATTTTCATTTATATAGCGCCTTTAACTTTGCAAGATGTTCCAAGGTGTTAAATGTGAACGATATCAATAAAAATATTTTTGACATCAAGCCATAGAAGGAGATATCAGGACAAATGACCAAATGTTTAGTCAAAGAAGTAGGTTTTAAAGAGCGCCTAAAAGGAGGATGGAGATGTAGAGGTCTTCTTCAATTCTCTGCCCAAAGGCAAGTCTGATCCACAGCACCACGACCTCCACCACAGGTAGGGTAAGGAAGCAAGTCTTGAATCCACCCCAGCTTGAATGGAGATTGAACCCTGAGCTGTTGGCACTGATCTGATCCACACCTGCCATCTAGCCAACTAAGCCAACCAGCCCCCCAAGGAGTCTGGGCTGCTGCGGCAACATACGCTTTTACATGCAGGCTGTAGCCTGGAGCTATGAATAGTGATGACAGAGAAGGTGGAGAGGTACAAGGATGAAATCCCAGAGCTTAGGCCTAAGGCAGCTGAAAGCACAGCCTCCAATGGTGGAGCGATTAAAATGGGAGACATGCCAGGGGTTGGAATTGGAGGAGTGCAGAGATCTTGAATGCTGATAGGGCTGAAGAAGGCTACCGTGATATGGAGGACAAAGTTGTGAAAAGATTTGAAAACAAGGATGAGGGTTTTAAAATATGAAGTAAGGCCCTCTATTTCTTTCATGTTTCCTTTTCTTTAATAGTGCTTTTGAAATTTTAATAACTAACACTGTTTAACTAGAGTCGAATTTTTGCAATTGATTGAAAACAAAAACAAGGACAACTTACACTGTGTAAGTGCTTCACAGATCAGCATATGGAAAACAAACTCTGAAACAGGAAAAGAGAAATTCAAAGGAGCGGCCGAAAGTTTGGTTGAAGATATGGGGTTTGCTGAAGTTTTTGTAGGGAGACAGCTGTAGACTGTAGGGAGATATCAATGGGCTGGTCAGATAGGCAGAAAAATGGCAAATGGAAGTCAATCCAGAAAAGTGTGAGGTAATGCTTTAAGAAGAGCAGGCAAGGTAATTAAACGGTGGGATACTATGAAGTGTAAAGGAACAGAGGGACCTTAGAGTGCATGTCTACAGATGCCTGATGGTAGCCAGACAGGTCGATCAGGTGGTTAAGAAGGTGGTTAAGAAGATATATGGGATACTTTCTTTATTGGCTGAGGTATAGAATATAGGTTCAGGGAAGTTATGTTAGAATTGTATAAAACACTAATTAAGCTACAGCTAGAGTACTACATACAGTTCTGGTAATGACATTACAGGAAGAATGTGATCACATGAGAGAAGGTACAGAGGAGAGTTATGAGAAATTTGCCAGGAATTGAGAATTTTAGCTATGAGGAAAGATTGGATAGAATGGGGTTGTTCACCTTAGAACAGAAAAGGCTGAGGGGAAATTTATTTGATAAAATTGTGAGAAGCTTAGATAGATGGATGGGGTTGGCCTTTGCCCCTTCACATAAAGGTCATTGTTTCAAAGTAGAAGGATTAGAGGAGAACTTCTTTCACCTAGTAGTGGTGAGAGTTTGGAATTCACTGCCTTAAAGAGTGGTAGGGGCAGAAACCGTCACTGCGTTTAAAAATACTTGGATGTACACTTGAAATGCCATAACCTACACATCTATGGACATATCTAGCCTCTGGCCCATCACAACATTTTGAAACTACAGGTCTACTCAACCATATGCTCATCTCTACCTTTAATGCCCTAACTCCCTTACAAACCATTATGCTCTCTCATTCTGGCCTTTCCCCTGGTACAACACTCATCTCTGCTCCCTTAAATCCAAAGGACGCAAATTTGGACGGACATGGCAGACAACTGGTTTAGCCATTCATTTCCAGATCTGGCTAAACCACATGCTGCTCTCCTTTGCCAAAATTGTTCACTATTTGAGGCCCATTCTGGAATGCAAAGATAACCCCTGATTAATTTTGTATAATGCAAACTCCCCCTATCTCCTCCACCCTCACCTCCAGCAAGTGTGAGGAATCAAGGACTCCTTTGTCACTAAGATTGAGACCAACCATTCAGCTGCCCCTGCCACTTCCATCCCTTCCCCTAGCCCGCCAGGCCAAATTTCCTCAAAGGTTTCCCTTGCTTTAGCCCTGAACTTGCAACTATCTCTCCTATCTCTCATTATGCCCTCTCCGATCTCACCTTGCTTATAAGACCCAACTCCGGCTCCATTGATCCTATTCCCACCAAACTGCTGATAACTCATCTTCCCTTCTTGGAAGGGGGATGAGGAATCTCTTGTGAAGTGTAAACATCGGCATGGATCTGTTGGGCTGAATTGCCTGTTTCAGTGAAGGGCGTACTTTGCACCTTTGTAATCTGAGCCTTGCAGTCTCATTATAACATAAAATGGCCAACCTGCGTTCTGGGAGTGGATTGATTGCCCATCCTGCTTCCCTAAAACCAAAAATGGGCAAGCTCGAATTGGGTTGGGTTGGGTTTGGGTTTGAGATTTTTAAAATTTTAACCTCCCACCTGATCCAAATCAACCCTTCTTTCAATATTGAAATTACCACTAATGTAACAGGAGGTCGGTGGGGGGGGCGGGGTGGGGGGGGAAATTGAAGAGATAAAGAGGGACAAGACCATGGAAGGATTTAAAGAGGAGAACAAAGATTTTAAATATAAGGCACTGTGAAATGGGTAGCAAATGTTAATCAGCAAGGTTAAGATTTACTGCAGGACACGATACATGTGGCAGACCTTTGGACAAGTTGAAGTTTATGGAGGGTGGAAGAGGGAGACCAACATGAAGAACATTGAATAAATCATACTGGGAGATGACAAAGGCATGACTGAGGGTTTTAACAGGGTGGAGGTAGAGTTGGAAACAGAGAATGGAGTAGAAGTAAACACTCTTAACGATGAAGATGATTTGAGTTCTGAAACTCAGCTCAGTCAAATAAAACACTGAAAAAATGAAGAATCTGGATCAGTCTGAGAGATTGGCCGGGGCTGATAGTTGGAATTAGTGCAAAAGAGCTGAGTTTACAACAGGGGAAAGATCAATGGCTTTAGCCTTCCAAGTGTTGAGCTGGAGAAAGTTAAGACTCATGTCTTTGATTGAGATGTACAAAATTGTGAGGCATCTGGATAGAGTGGGTGGGAAGGGCTTATTTACTTTAGCAGAGAAGTCAGTGACTAGGGAGCATAGATTTAAAGTGATTGGTCGAAAGGTTAGAAGGGAGATGAGGAAACATCTTTTTCACCCAGCGGTAGTAGGAGGCTGAAACTCACTGCCTGAAAGGGTAATAGAAGCAGAAACCCTCAACTCATTTAAAAGGTATCTGGATATGCACCTCAAGTGCCATCACCTGCAGGACTATGGAAAGTGGGATTAGGCTGGGTGCCTCATTTCTAGGCTGGCACAGACACAATGGGCCAAGTGGCCTCTTTCTGTGCCATAAAGATTCTATGATTCTATGTCCAACAAGGAATTTTACAGTAGTCAAAAGGTCAAAAGAGGTGGTAAGAGATAAAGGAAACTGACCTCTTATCTGCAGATGATGCTGTGCAGGGATAGCATGGTGATGGTGGGAGGAGGGAAATGAAGCATTGTGGCCCCCAGTGCTGTCTAATTTCAGATAGTAGGACTGGAACCATGCAAGGATGGTTGCATGGAGCTAGATAGTAGAAGAGATGTATTGCAGAGGAATGGTGCCATTGACATTGTTGAAGGCTGCAGATAGTTCAAGGAATATGAGTGGGACAAGACATGATTGTTACACGCAGGATTCTGTTTTAGTCTGTTCAGCATTGTGAGAAGGGCAGAGCCAGAACAGATGGACTCAAACAGGGAGTTATAGGCAAGATAGGCATAGAACTAGGCAGCAATGTTTTCATGAATATTAGTGAGGAAAGGGAGGTTGGATGTGGGGCGGTAACTGGTGAGAACATTTTAGTCAAAGGTGGTTTATTTGAGGAGCAGGGTGACAACAACAGATTTGAAAGGAAGAGAGATGGTTCTGAGGAGACGGAACAATTAACAATGTTAGCTAACATGGAGACCAGGAAAGGAAGTTCGGTAACAGAAAACAATGTTAGCGACAAAATGATATCACCTCGTAGTCACCATTACATATGGTACAAATCATTGAAAAATCAGGCAGTATGCTCACCAAACATTAAAGAGACTAATCTTGATGGTACCAAAGGTAAGAAGTGAACTTTCTCCAAAGTAATCTCTTTGTTTGATCTCACCCAAACAACAGCTACAACTTGCATTTACACACCACCGTTAGTAACTCTCCCAAGTACTTTACAGGAGTGTTACCAAACAAAAGGCACAAAGCAAGTCAAACAAAGGGTTGGGACAGGTAACCAAAAACTTAGTTAAAAGGGATAGATTTTAAGGAGCATCTTAAGGCAGAAGAGAGTGTTGGTGAATCAGGGAGGTTTAGAGAGGGAATTCGAGTGTTTAGGGCCGAGGCAGCTGAGGCACAGCCATCAATAGCGGGGATGTGCAAAAGGCGAGAAGTGGAAGAGCACAGAAATATTGGAGGTTTGAAGGACTGGAGGACAAGAGCGGGGAAAGGCCATAGAAGTTTCTGAACACAAATTTGAAGATTTTAAAATTGAGGGCATTGCCAAACTGGGAGCCACGGTTGGTCAATGAGTGCAAAGGTGATGGCTGATCAGGGCTTGGTACAAACTGGGATATGGGCAGCAGGGTTTTGGATGAGCTCAAGTTTATGGAGGGTGGAAGATGTGAAGCCAGCCAGAAGTGCTTTAGAGTAGTCAAGTCTAGAAGTACAAAGGCATGGATGGGGGTTTCAACAACAAATGAACTGAGGCGAGGCTGGAATCAGGCAGTGATGGAGGTGGAAATTGGTAGTCTTAGTGATCGCACAGATTTGTAGTTCAAAGCTCATCTCCAAGTTAATTAGGATATCAAGGTTGTGAACAGTCAGGTTTAGTCTCAGACATTTGTCAGGGAGAGGGATGGAGTTCATGGTTAGGGAATGAAGATTGTGGTGTGGACTGAAGGCAATCACTTCAGTCTTCCTAATATTTAATTGGAGGAAAGTTCTGCCCATCCAGTACTGGGTTTCAAAGAAGAAGTGTGACAAATCAAAGATAGTGAAGAGATCGAGAGAGGTGATAGCGAGTTAGAGCAAGGTGTCATCAGTGTACATTTGAAACCTGAGTTGGGTTTTTGGATGATGTCACCGAGGAGTAGCATGTAAATGAGAAACAGAAGAAGGCCAAGAAGAGATCCTTAGGGACTGGTAACAATGCAGGAAGTGGGAAGAAAGGCCATTGCAGGTGACTCTCTGGCCAGGACTGGATAGATAAGAATGGAACCGGGTGAGAAAAGGCCTACTCTGATGGACAACTGAGAAGAGGCATTGGAAGAAGGTAGTGTGGTCAACCATGTCAAAGACTGCAGATGGGTCAAAAAACATTGGATGGATAATTTATCATGATCACAGTCACACAGGATATAATTTATGGCCCCAGCCTTTAGTGAATGAACTAAATGGAAACTTTACTCACAGAAGACATTATAAATAAAACTATTTTAAGTAGCGAAAATATATTTTACGTTTTCTCTTCTTATTTGGCATTGACAATATACCTACTCCCATAAATAATTCTAAAGGCATTGACAATAAATTAAGAAAAATATTTAAAACGAAATGTATTAAAAATGATAAGAAACTCTTGGCTGGTGTATTACTGGCAAAGATAATAAATTAGTCTTAGTTTTTTTTTCTATAGCAGCTACAATCCATGAATGTAAAACGACTAGCTGTTCCATTTCCAACTGAAGTCATCTGGTGATAAAACTGCCACATTACCTTGGTTATAATAAAATATATCACTATAATAGGGTATATATTGAGGTGTCAATTGTGGCTCAATTGGTAGCACTTTCACCTATGTTCCAGGTTCAAATCCGACTTGAGGTCTTAAACTCAAAAAACAATGTTGACATTCCAGTGCAGTACCAGAACTGCACTGTTGAGGGTGCTGTCTTTTGAATGAAGTGTTAAACCGTGGCCCTGTCTGCTTTCTCAGGTGAACATAAGAGATCCCGTGGCACTACTTTGAACAAGAGCTGGGGAGTTATCCCCGGTGTGCTGGCCAATATTTATGCCATAATTAATATCACATAAATCAGATTATCTGGTCATTATCCCATTGCTGTTTATGGGACTTTGCTCTACCACGTTTCCTACATTACAACAGTGACTATACTTCAAAAGTACTTTGTTGGCAGTAAAGCGCTTTGAGACATCCAGTGGTTGTGAGAAGTGTCAAATAAATGCAAGTCTTTCCTTTATCTTACTGTCACCCTGCTCTTTGTCACATACATTGGGTTGAATTTAATGCTCTCTCCCTGAGGCGTGTTGGTGGCAGGGAGTGCATTTCATTGGGCAGGAAGGTGGTAGGTGGAAGGGGAAGCCGCCACCTTCCCACCTCTCTCCCAGTAAAGTGTAGGGCCATAAGACCCATGGATGATCGTACTGTCCTGCTGCTAATTGAGGCCATTAAGTGGACAAGTGCTGACTTGAGGGCCTCACCCTGCCATTGCAGGGGGCAGGACTCACCACATTGGAAGCCTGAAAAGCTAATGCTGTTGTGTTTGCTTGTCCGCTTCCAGGGGGAGTCCTTCATTCAAATGGTACTCAGTGCCCGATCAAGGGACCTGGCAGAGGAGACCCTATCGGGAGAACTGAAATCAAAACAGATAATGTTGAAAATCCTCAGCAGGTCAGGCGGCATCTGTGGAGAGAGGAATAAAGTTGAATTTTCAGGCCTTTCATCAGAACTTATAACTGATAATGGTGAGAGGAAATAAACCCAGAGTGATTCCTCCAGACACATGGGCCTGAATTTTCATAAAGACAGAGAGGCTCTCCATCATTATGAAAATGGCTGCGGGGGGCCCGGATCATGAAGTCCTGCCCCCGAACACAGCACCTGCCATTTTCACAATGGGGGGAATGGGTGCGGGTTCTAAGTTACACATCTGTGGTTCACGGAGGCAGCTGCCCATATAAAACAGCAGCTGCCTCCAGTCACGTTGGATTTTCATCAGCCAGGATTGGGAAACACGATGTGTGCATTTTAGACCTGGGAGGAAAAGGTCTAAACTTTGCGGAGTTGCATGGATAGTTGGCGTAACCTTTTGGAGAGATATGGTACCCTTTTGGATATGGCCCCAAGACACCTTTGGGAGAGGTCAGGCACCCTTTTGGAGAGATAAGCTTCCCTTTGGGAGAGGTAAAGTGCCTTTTGGAATTATTAAAAGTAGACATAAATATGTGCAAAAGTGCAAAGGCTCTTGGAATTGTCAAGTTCATTGGAATGTCAAACAGCTGTCAAGTTATTTAAAACTCCTACCCTTTAAATATTTGGGGATAAAATCTCTCTGCAGTGTTTAAAAAGAATCAGTGCTTGCTATTTCACTCAGTTGACATAAGCCTGAGTGTTATCATTGTTCAATTAGTGCTGCATGACTGATTTCACAACCTTCCATTATCACAATGGGGTGCCTCTCAGATCACAGTTTAATTCACAGCTCCAAGTGGTTATAGGCTCTTTGAAGTGGGACTGTGAATTCCAAAGTTTGTTATTATAAGGGATTAAAGTAAGTTAAATGTAGTGAATGGGTTTTTCTCAAGGAGAGTGTACTTTCTCCGAAGTAGTGAATTTTTCAATAGATACTTAGTAATGTTATTTTACCTCATCTCAGCATAAGTCCTGAGGTCTGCACACAGTGGATACTGGGTGACTTGCCATGGAGGCTGTAAGGGCAAAGGGTGGTGGTTGGGGGCATGAGTTGACACTAAGTTGGCACAGGGCAAAAAAGGGGCATGGGGTGGCTAAAGGGGCATAAATTGGCATGGAGGTTATGAAGGGCCATGGGGCATGGATAAAGGGGAATAAGTTGGCATGGAGGGCATGAGGGGCCATGGAGATAGGAAGAGGGGCATAGGTTGTCATTGAGGGTATGAGGTGACATGTGTTTGCATTGATGGGGCATGGGGAGGGGGTGAGGGGGTTGAGGAGTGAGTGCTGGATGCCTGTTTTATGTTTTCTTGTTTTTTTTAAATCTTCCACACAATGTCAGTGCACCGAGGCAGGCCTTCCACCCAGTCCACCTCCGCTCCGGCAGCTTCCACACCCATTCTGGGGTTGCCCACCAGAACTCACATTTTCACCCCCACCCACCCACCCCCACCTCCGGACCGAAAATTTGACCTTCCAGGGCACATTCTCCCTGGTCAGGTTTGCAGAACCAGGAATTGACCCGACTCTACGCTCCCGACCCAGGAGCAAAAATTCAGCACATGAGCCCCAATATTTACAGGGAGGCAGGGTGGGAGTGGGGGTGTCTGCGTGCAGGAGCAGGTGAAGGGAACCGGGGATCCAGGGATACCAGGGAACATCGGGGTCCTGTCATGTTTAATGGCAGCATCTCATTTGTATTTGTAACTTAATTTCCCACCTGGCAACCTGCCAGATTGACAGGCTACTGGCTGATGGGTGGGAAAGCCACTGGTAGGTCAAAGGCTGTTGGGGACCACCCCCAGCAAACAAGAGATATCAGGGTTGGCGGGGACGGGGTGGGGTGGAGAAATTGAACTGGTTATTGGGAGGGAGAAAGAATCAGGTGAGATCATGGACAGAAATGGGGGTGGGGTTGAACTGGTAAAAGGGACGCGGGGGGAGCAGCTTGGAACAGTGGGCTTAGAAGGGCAGTGGTTGGCTGATTGAGGTAGATGATCTCTAGAAAAATTAGGGAAAACATTCTTACTCCTCTTGGGCCACAAGCAATGCTTCGAAAAGCACTCACCTGTTTTATTCGACTGTTCCTGTCTCCATTTAGCTGACGGTTTTCTCAAGCTCTGGAAAACCCACCGGTCAGTATTCAATTTGAGTCTGGCTCCCAACGACATAATGGGAGTCTGATTTAAATATTACCATGTAGTGTACTGTCTCATGAGAGCGGGCCACAGACACAACACACAACCTGGCACCATAAAATCACTCCACAAACTTGCATATGCAGCTGGCTGTGATCAGGTTACATAAATTTTTATTTCTAACCCTATATTCCCCACCCCCTACCCTCTCCCATCCATTGTGGTGAGGTTAAAATTACCCCCATGGCATCAGCAAGGTTTCAGGTTGTTAAGCACCTTCCAAACCCATGACCACTACCACCTAGAAGGACAAGGGCAGCAGATAGATGGGAACACCACCACCTGGAAGCTCCCCTCCAAGCCACTCACCATCCTGACTTGGAAAGATATCGTCGTTTCTTCACTGTCGCTGGGCTAAAATCCTGGAACTCCCTTCCTAACAGCACCATAGGTGTACCTAAACCACCTGGACCGCAGTGGCTCAAGGAGGCAGCTCAGCACCACCTTCTCAAGGGCAATTAGGGATGGGAAATAAGTACTGGCCTAACCAGCGACACCCACATCCCATGAATGAATAAAAAAAAGGTGAAACTTAGGACAGAAAGCAGGAAGTAATTCTTTCCGCAGAGGGTGAGCAACTCATGGATCAGGTTGCCTTGACGCTAGATTCATTTTATTAGCAGCTAGGTGGTGTAATAGGAAGATGACAGGAGTTGGTATTTTGAAAAGATGATATAAAATAGAATGAACCTATCTTGTGATCTTTCTGCCATCTAGTGCCAACAAATCATGGAATGGAAATGAGGGTGGGGTTTTTGCCTATTGGTGAGTAACAGAGAACATATTACAGACAATTTCTTTGCCCATCCTTGGATCTGGGCATTAATCATGTGGAACAGATCTGAAGTACACTCTACCTGACGTCGCCTGAACCGAACAAGATTTCCGGGTTCAGGTCATTAACATGTCAGATGTACCCCTGTCCCCTGATCCATCCTTGCACATGCAAATAGAGGAAGAAAGCTAACTGCTGGAAGGCCTCTATGTCGAGAAAATTGAGTTTAACTGTAGGACGTCACAAAGGAATGTGGATACTTTGAGAAATCCAGCCATCCCATAAACTTCTTTCAACTCAGTATTCTGTATTCACTGCTCATAATGCAGTCTTCCCTACAGCGAGGAGACTAAACACATATTGGGTGACCACTTTGCGGAACACCTGCTTTCGGCTAGCAAGCATGACCCTGAGCTCCCAATCGCCTGTCATTTTAATTCTCCGCTCCACTCCCACTCTGACCTCTCTGCACCCGGCCTCCTACTCTGACCCTATGAAGCTCACCATAAATGTAACTTTCGCATAGACACTTTACACCCTGCTGGGGTGTCAGAGGTTGGGCGAGGGGGCATGGGGTAAGGGGAAAGAGGAGCCTATTTTAAGCTAGCAAGAATTCGCCACATGGAATTCACATTCTCTATATTAACTCGTGAAGGTTAGATTTCAGTCTAGTATAATTTTGATGTACCATTCTAAATAGAGCTAATGTGACAAGAATAAGAAGTCATTATGTGATTATGGAGAGATGATGCTGCAGGTTTGCATTCTGGGACAGCCATGAAGGAGAAAATCTATTTACAAAAGGTTAGTACAAATATTGTAATATTTTAGTACTGGAGCTGCAGTTATTAAAGTTAAAGCCACATTTTACATGATTAATGGGATCCTGAGAACCAACTTAGTCTTAATGATGAACGTCAGATGTCAAACATCTGATACTTAATATGAAAAACTCCCTTTCAATATTTAGCTTCATTGACTAATTCAGTATGATTGTTTGCTACCCACAACCCACTTCCTCCGCCTCTTATTTGCCAGCAGCCAGTCAAGCGCTTTGGAAAGATTATTGGCCTGATCATGATTTTACAGCTCTTACTATTGTGTTAAACTACACCAGAGTCTAAAAATGACAGCTCAGTGGCTCTTTTATTGTCATTATCCTTTTCAGTGCCTGTCAGACAAGCTATCTGTTACATTATCAAATCAAAATGAGTTGGGATATAATTTGGGGGAATGAAGTTGAGGGGCTAACCCTCACATACTTGGGGGACAGAATTAAAAAAGGCAATAGCAAGTTAAATGTTAGAAAAGAATGCTTTATTTGTTTCTTCACAGCTGCTTTGTCAGAAAGTGGAAGGAGAAGGGCCAAAGGCTGTGTTGCATGGCAGGGAAGACAAGGCAAATCAGGAAGCAGAGATCAGCTGTTGCCAAGCTTGCGCTTTAGATGCCAAAAGAGTTCAAGAAGGAGACAAGATCGAGGGAAAGAAGGGGATCTGGGTCATGAAAAATCTGTGGGTTGTGATCCCAGCAGTTGTGCCAGGATTGTTCTGTAAGTGCCACCTCACATTGACCCTGTTGAAGCTTGCCGGATCAACAGGAAGGACACGTAACTTAGAGTGGACTGGCGGGCGCTGAGAATTGTAGCATCAACGAACTAGAGAAAGACAAGAAAGGTTGTAGCAGAAAGAGTTTAGAGGCTACAGATGAGAGATTGGCTGCCTATCAGGCAACAAGTACTTTCTTGTATTCTGTGAAGAAATGCAGGATGGTTGTGGTGGAGAAGCATCAGCATTCAATCTTGGTTTAACTTGTACCTTTTGAGGGGAAATTAAGTGTTTGCCACAAAAAAGAAAAGCTGAGTTTCTTAGAGGTGATATATTGTGAGCTTTTCTTATAATGAAAGGATTATTGTTGGCTAGGGATCAATGAGAAAGGAGAGAGAACATGTATCTTACTGGCTATTCTGCAGTCAACTGAAAGAAAAATACATAATTTAAGGCAGAGGGGGTTCCTACACTTCAATGTATTGCAGCCGGCAAAGTGACACCATCATTTGATGAGTAAAGGCTGCCTCCCTGCTACTGATCTTTCAAAAGCTGCTTAATACTTATCAGGTAAGTGGGAAACATCATTGTACAGCTTGTTCTATCATGTAGATGAAGTGACAAAAATGAATTAGTGCTGGGAACAAAATACTGGAGGAGACCTCTACATATTAAATGTAAGTTGTTTGAAGTCTGGAGTTCTTCCTGTAAGTGTTGTAACTAGTTAGTAAAAAAGTGATTGAACACCAAAGACAAAGAGACCATCTCCATAAAAAAGAAGTCAACAAAACTGAATTCTGTTACTCATTATTATTTTTTGTTAAAAAACATATTTTTTGTTATTACATAAAGTGCAATACTGTTCAACTTCTTTCAATGCATTAGGTGGCGCTCTGAGGTGCCTTACTGCACTTACAATTACAGGTTATATTTACAATACGCATTTACATTTTATGTCAAAAATTCTCTGGTACATACAGCCCAAGGAGTTCTCCGTGGGTTCTAGCCCCTCTACACTATGGCAGGAGGGCTTTACACTGTGGCTGTCCTGCATTGTCTTTTTGGTGCATTCTTCAGCACGTAGTCCTTGACCTTGGAATGTGCCAGTCTGCAACACTCTCATCAACATTCCTTTCCACTCACTGGCAGACTAACTGGGCAGACGAAAGAGTGATTTCACCAGTTGATGTCCCTCCAGCAGCACTTGATGTTAATCTCAGTGTGCATCCACAGGAACAGCCTGTGGACCACAGAGTCTTGCAGTACGGAGCTGCTCAGGATCAACCTCGACAAAAAAACCATTGCATTTCTTTCCAGACCTCATCTGCAAAAGCACGCCCCAGAATGAGGTGAAGGATGGTTTCTTCCCCATCACAGCTGCCTGGAGGGTGGCGTGCAGTAGTGCTGAGACTCCATGTGTGCAGGAAGGATCTGACAGGGAAGGCCCTTTCTTGTTTGAAAGTTCTGGCGATGAGGCATTCTGCCAAATGACTTTGGCAGTCTGCTCAGGGAATCATCTGGCAGGATCCACCATCTCCTGTCCCCGCAGGACCTTGGAAAATTACGTGCAGATCACTGCCTGATGGACTTTTGGTCAAAGGTGTTTTCCTGCATAAACCTTTCCATGCTGGACAATTGTTTGGAGCATTCCACGGCAACGTGGCCAAGACATCCTTCACATCATCGGGTACGGATATAAGCTCAGTGCGTAGTGACACCCGGGGCCAGATTTTCCCATATTAGAATGGGATGGAATGAATGCAGGACAGAGAAAAAACTGGCCACCAGGTAGTGCAGCCAGAGGTCCCGCCTCCGTTTCCATTCTCAGCAGCTTTCATTAAGTGTGTGGGAGAGTGTGGGCCTCAGAAAAGGCCCACACCAACTAACAGGCCAATTAAAGTACTTCAGGGCTTATTAAAAGCCTGACTTTCAGAACTTTTGGACTTTGTTAGGGCAGCCGGCCTTTCGGAGCCCTAAGCCTTCACACGCAGGGGGAACAGGCATGCAGTAAGTCGGGGGCCAGTTAGGAAAGAAGAAAACTTTCTGAAGATTAGTGGCATGGTAAAAGACTGTGATTACCTGCCTTATTTAGAGCAGTAAACAAAGAGGAAAGGGAAGAAGGGCCATTAAAGGTGGTAGGAAGGGGCGCACTGGGACCATCTGTGGATACATAGGAAGAGACAATAGTGATGTCCTACACGCAAAGATTGCCTTAAACTTCCAACATAAAGGATGCACAGCAATGTTCTCTTGGATATTGGGTTTGGGGAAGGCAGGAGGGAGTTTACCAAGAAAAGCGTGCATGCTAATGATTGGCTGACCACATAGTTTGAAAGCAGCAATTCTACAGCCTTAAATTTAGGAATACTTACAGAACCCTTTTACAGACACCCATTTACTCGCCCATCTTGCCCACTGCAGATGTAGCCCACCTCCGTTCCAGTGTCCTGGCAGCCTAATTGGGTGACAAGCCCATCCCTTAACTAATTAAGGCCCTGACCTGGGCAAAACCACTTCAAGTTCTAGTTTTCGTTGCTGTATTCTGTAGTGGGTGGCCTATCTGCTCCAGAAATCACCACAGAGGTGAATCTCTTCCTGGCCAAGGAGGAGCAATGTCCTCTGGGCCCCATGTGGTATGTTTAGGCTTCCCCTACGCGTTGTGGTGGGAGCTGAGCTCAGGTGGGGGGGGTTGTTCCCTTCAGTCCCTGTGACCTCCTACTGTTGCCCAACCTTGCCTCCCCATCAGCTTTGAGAGGCACACTAACTGATGTTATGCAGAGCAGGTCTGGGAATTAAAATCACACTGCCAAAGCTGGAACAGTTTGCCAGACATCGCGGTTCTGTCAGTCCAACTTCTGCCATCAGTTAAAGTCAGGCATAAAACCACAACTGATGAAGCAACTAATGAAGGAAGTTGGCAATAAATGGTGACTGAGGAATATGTGAGGACTCATTTTCACATATAAGGTTACCCTGTCTCGAGTACAATTTTAGGGCAATAGTCTCCCAAGTGGCAAAAATAAGACTCCATATTTAATATTTATTATCACAGTTTTAATTTAATATCATTGAATAAAAATGATATTGGTGTCTAAAACGTGATTGCTCCTATTTCAACTTTCTGTATAACAGAAAGCCTTTATCAATGGGATCAAAGGTAAAATTATTTCACCTTAGTCCTACATTACAATAGGGGCGACACTTCGAAAGTATTTATTTGGCTCTAAAGTGCATTGGGATATCATAAGGCTGTGAAAGGCACTTTAGAAATGCAAGTCTTCTTGTTTAAGTTAATACTAAGGGAACATAGCAAAGTGGACATAATGACAAAAACAAAAACAGAATTACCTGGAAAAACTCAGCAGGTCTGGTAGCATCGGCGGAGAAGAAAAGAGTTGACGTTTCGAGTCCTCATGAACCTTCAACAGAACAGAGTAATATTAGGAGAGGGGTGAAATATAAGCTGGTTTAAGGTGGGGGGGGTGTTGGGGGAGAGAAGTTGGAGGGGGGCGGGGTGGTGATTGTAGGGACAAGCAAGCAGTGATAGGAGCAGATAATCAAAAGATGTCACAGACAAAGGAACAAAGAGGTGTTGAAGGTGGTGATATTATCTAAACGAATGTGCTAATTAAGAATGGATGGCAGGACACACAAGGTACAGCTCTAGTGGGGGCGGGGTGGAAAGACTAACAGGGCATTAAAGGTATAGATTTAAAAATAATGGAAATAGGTGGGAAAAGAAAAATCCATATAAATTATTGGAAAAAACAAAAGGGAGGGGGAAGAAACAGAAAGGGGGTGGGGATGGAGAAGGGAATTCAAGATCTAAAGTTGTTGAATTCAATATTCAGTCCGGAAGGCTGTAAAGTGCCTAGTCAGAAGATGAGGTGCTGTTCCTCCAGTTTGCGTTGGGCTTCACTGGAACAATGCAGCAAGCCAAGGACAGACATGTGGGCAAGAGAGCAGGGTGGAGTGTTAAAATGGCAAGCGACAGGGAGGTTTGGGTCTTTCTTGCGGACAGACCGCAGGTGTTCTGCAAAGCAGTCGCCCAGTTTACATTTGGTCTCTCCAATGTAGAGGAGACCGCATTGGGAGCAACGAATGCAGTAGACTAAGTTAGGGGATATGCTGCTTCACTCAAAAGGAGTGTTTGGGCCCTTGGACGGTGAGGAGAGAGGAAGTGAAGGGGCAGGTGTTGCATCTTTTGCGTGGGCATGGGGAGGTGCCATAAGTGGGGGTTGAGGAGTAGGGGGTGATGGAGGAGTGGACCAGGGTGTCCCGGAGGGAACGATCCCTACGGAATGCCGCAGGGGGGCTGAAGGGAAGATGTGTTTGGTGGTGGCATCATGCTGGAGTTGGCGGAAATGGCGGAGGATGATCCTTTGAATGCGGAGGCTGGTGGGGTGATAAGTGAGGACAAGGGGGACCAAAAATGCCAGTCTCTATCATCTTGTTATCATTGACAAAAAGCAGCAAAAGGATTCAGGCAGCAACACAAGAAAACTCACCAGAGAAAGCAGGATCACGTTCAAACACAATTTTGGTAATGGAAATTAAGTGGGCATAGGAACAATGTCATCACTGATGAAGCAGCCATATAATGACATCATTTTACTCCTCTGGCAGCACCTGTGGAGAAAGAAACAGAGTTAATGGGCAGAGTTTTGCCCTCGTCGGGTGGGCTTGGCGAGGGTGGTCAGAAATTCGACCACCACCCACGATTTCACACTGGCGAGCCAATTAATGCCCACCCAGCATAAAACGCAGCTCGTCACTGGCCAGGAAAGGCCGAGAGGGGACAGGGGCCTGTCGGCCGCCAGTCCAACGGCAGCCCAGCGGCCTGCTTAAAAACAGCCCAGGCAGCCCCAGAAAGGCTGCCGGGGAAGGATGTCCGTCTACTGCAGCAAGGATGGAGTTCAATGTGTCAGCAAACGCCAAGCAGGAGGGCAGGTCAGGGTGGGCACTCAGCCCCCGTTTTTCCAACGAATGCCTCGTTGCCCTCCTGGAGGAGGTAGCTGCCAGATGGGAGGAGGAGGCCACCGGCTCTCGCCAAGAGGGCATGGGAGGAGGTGGCAGGCCTGGTGAGCAGCCACAATTTGGTGCAGCACACCTGGGTGTAGTGCTGGGAGCGCTTCAATGACCTGCTGCACTCAGGAAGGGTGAGTACCATGTTGGCATGAGTCAGTGTGTTCAATTTTTCTGCGCTGGCGGTCTCCCTGTGGAGCTCAGGGGTGTTAGAGTCTGAGTGCCACCTGTCAATCACACCGGCGCTAGCCAAGGGGGTGAGCCCTGGCTACTTGGACTGAGGGCCTTGCAGCTCGAGGGCCACGACCTGGATGTGCCCTGCAAGGTGCTCCTCAGGTGGGGTTGGCCAGGCTGCAGTGGCGCTGCAGGTACAGAGTGGACTAATCAATGCAGCTCTGTCCTTTCAGGAGAAGACATCCCATAACAATATTGAGAGGAATAGGATTGGCAGAGGACACCAACACCTCTCGTCTTCTCCCGTTATGAACAGGAGGCCTTGGAGCTCTAGAGGCACCATGCACCTCGGTCAAGTGGCCGCAGTGAGGCTAAGGTGCCAGAGGAAGGTAAGTGTGCAGTGCACTGAGGTGAGAATTTCAGCTTGTGAAACCATACTAGTGCAATCTCTTCATTGATGTGAGCCTCAAACCTGAAGTCCCCATTGATCATTGAAAGGCGAGGGCACCATGATGCAGATCTCCATTGTTTAAGAAAGGGTGGAGCAGATGGAGCAAGATAGAAGATCAGGGATAGGTGGGAGCTCAGGAGAGATTGACAAAGATGCCATGGGCACAAGACAAAGGGAGTGGTAATGGTAGTGGTAAAGAGTAAAGAAGGTGCTGATAGTGGCATAAAGGTAAACAAGCAGAATGTGTTAATAGCAGAACAAGAGTCAGCACTCTGTGAAAGCACAACATTGAAACAAGTGGCAGATGGCCCTGTGGCAGGGGTGGGGAGGGTGGTGGGAAGGAATTTGGGGAAAAAGGATTTAAAAATGAGCAAATAAATAAAAGGATGAAACAAAAACAAACAAATAAACAAACAAATAAATAAATAAATAAAATTAGATTTAAAAAGGAGCATGATGGAGGAGTGAGTTCATGGTCTGAAGATGCTGAACTCAATGTTAAGTCCAGAAGGCTGTAAAGTGCCTAATCAGATGGTGAGGTGCTGTCCCTCCAGTTTGCGTTGGACTTTACTGGAACATTACAGTGGGCCAAGGACAGACATGTGGGCATGAGAGCAGGATGGCAAGTTGAAATGGCAAGTGACAGGAAGGTCTGGGTTATGCTTGCAGACTGAGCAAAGGTGTTCTGCAAAGCGGTTACCCGGTCTGCGTTCAGCCTCCCCCTTGTAGAGGAGACTGCATTGGGAGTAGCGAATACAATAGACCACATTGAAGGGGGTGTAAGTGAAATATGATGAATTTAAAGTAAGGGGGCAGAACTTCAAGGAGTTCACTTTTCAAAGTTTATAAAGTATCGGGACAGGCGCTGCGAACTGACAGACGGGTCAAGGTTGAAGGGGAAGAGGAGAAAAAGCTTCAAACCAAATTAGAGAATCAATAAACCATGGAGGACCACTCAGGAATAGCACTGTCATGACAGGAACTGAAGCTGGGGTCTAATCAGCACAGTAAGACAGCACAGTGGATGAGAGAGGCCATCAGGAGTTATTGGAATCAGGAGCGAAGGCCCAGATTTTATGGTCAGGAGTGAACCAACAGTGCCAACTATTCATTACACTCACACTTGTCCATAGACTTTGAATGGGCTTTTGTACTGGAAATTTCAGCGATTCAAAAGTCATTTTGGCACAGCACCTTCTACGGGGTATCAAGGACCTATGTGAACAGGGAAAGCTTTGGTGTATCTTCTCAACTAATCAGATTAGATCATGAGATCATCTTTAATTGTCACAAAAAACCAGTCTGGTTCACTAATGTTCTTTAGAGAAGGAAATCTTCCATCCTTACTTGGTTTGGCCTACATGTGACTCCAGATTCACAGCAATGTGGTTGACTCTTGACTGCCTGCAAAGGGCAATTAGGGATGGGCAACAAATGCTGGCATTGCCAGCGATGCCCATATCCCATATAAGAATTTTAAAAATGAAGAATTGTTAATGAACCACACAGAATCTGAACCAGCAAATGTCAATCAGAGTATTTAATTCAACACTAAACAGAAAGCAAAATAAAAAGAGAAATGGCATGAAGAGAGAGAAAAAGATCAAACAACCAGAAAGGAAAAAGTTTAAGGAAATTATCTTTTAAAATCTCCAACAGTAATTAAAATTTGAAGGAATAGAGCTCCACACTTTTAAAAGTTAATTTTCAGTACTAGAGAGGTTGTCTGTCAGTAATTTAGATGGATCGTTGCTATTAAAAATGCGCCTACATTGGAATGGACAAGGTCTACTTTTTTCTGGTGAGTTATTGGGAATCCATCATGTGTTTAACTGCACTTGTACAGTTGCCGGAAATTGCAATCTGATTTACAGCTTAATAACCTTGAGTGCTAATAGCCTCACCATAATTTTTACCTCAAAATTCAGGCCAGAGTTAATTTATAACTGAGCACTGCAGCAAGAGCTGATTTTGCAAAGCCTCCTGGGGGTAACAGCAGGAGGTCTCAGCAATCAGAAAAAAATAAGGAGAGCAGGAAAGAAAAACAGATCAATGACCAGGTCTTTGTTTAAAGGGCCAGACAGGCAGAAATAAACTTAAAGGAAGATCACTGAGCAGTTCAGATTAAAGGGATGCAGTGGAGAGGAACTTAGGTGAAAGAGAGAACTTGCATGAATTAGATGACAAAGGAGACCACCAAAAACAAGCCAAAATAAATAGGAATAGTCAAGGGAAGGAAAAAGTAAAACAAAATGCCTGAGGGAAATAAAAATGTGATTTTACCTAATAGAAATAAAATCACAAAAAAAAACTTGGAATTAAAAATTAAACCAAAAGGAGATAGTAGGAGAATTATAACAAGAAATGGAAACAGTTGGAATGAAGTATAATGGATCCATAAGACCATGGAGGAAATATTCATCGAGGCCAGTTTTCAGGCATAAGGGTCATGATGCGCAATGACCTTACGCCTACACCCAGTCCTGTTGAGGCAGGTAGCACACAAACTTTGTGCTGCCTCCTAGCCTAAATGATCTCAGCATGAAGCCCAGGGTGGAATGCACTGCTAATTGGTTGCTGTTCAGCAGGGGGACCAGCAATGTGCATGGCTAGCATGATGCATCGCTAGCCTGCACCTCTTAAAGGAAAACTGCTGCAGATTATCTTTGGAAGACTTGGATAGAAGCAACAGCACAGGAAATGGGGTCAGAGAAAGGGATCCCAGGTTATCCGATGGATCACTGGAGGCATTAGGCCAGGAGGTGGAAAGGATGAGAGATAATACTTTTTCACAAGGGGCCTGGACGCCCTCAAGTGAAAAGGAGCAGGTTGCCAGAGAGGTCAATGCAAAGAGTCTAGCCCCGAGGACCTGGCAGCAGTGCCGGATGAAGCTCAGTGACCTCACCTGGGTGTTTAATGTCGGTGAATGCATCTGCAAAGGAAATTCCCATCTACCACAGCACCAGCCTTTCACACTGCTCAATGCACCACTCCCCCATCACTCACCCAGCAGCAATCTCCAGCAAACAGCTCCCATGTCTAACATTCAGATACTCCACCACTCCCAGGCACACCTGCCAACGCTGCCAGCCTCATATCCACCTGTCGCTGCTTTCACATTGCCACCAACTATTCAGCTATGACAGACATATCACACAAACACATTACAACACACTCATTGACATTCCTTTCGTCTCTCTTGCAGGACCAGGTGGCTGGAGAGAGCAGAGCAGAACTGGCAGGGGACAGGCACGCCTGTATCACCTGAACCCTCCGGAGGAGACACGGATCCGCAACATGTGGCCAGTGGCAACTGAGGCTATTGCATGCGGCGCCGCTGAGAACGTTCAGGATGACGGTATGTTCCTGCTTTATGCTCCTTCTCAAACGCCACCTCGACGTCATTCTGCTATCTGGCATGAAGTATAAGCTGCAGATGGTGTGACCACGGACCTTTTGCTTTCCACCCCACCTTCTGTCCCTCACCCTAACACTCTCCTTACGCAACTACCTCCTCGCCAGCCGCTGCAGACTCACAAGGCATGGCAACAGCCACATCTGACCTCTGGTGAAGAAACACTGTCACTTGACCTGACACCAACAGCCACCAGGTCTGATCCTGGCACTGCACGGACCTTAGAAGGTTTTACAGAGTCAGGATCTGAACGTGGCGAGACACTGGGCACGAGTGAGCTGCAGCCAGGCCAAGGTGAAAGGATAGTTTGTGTGCCAGCTCACCAGAGGGCAAGGTCACAGACAAGTTTTGCTTCAGAGCACTCAAATGGGATAACACACAGGAGAATATTGTTGATCCTGCACACCGAGATGCTTGGTGCATTGGCAGGCCTACCAGGGAGCCTAAGATAAAAGCAAAATGCTGCAGATGCTGGAAATCTGAAACAAAGGCCGAAAATGCTGGAAAAGCTCAGCAGGTCTGGCAGCATCCATGGAGAGAGAAACTCTGAAGAAGTCATACGAACTCGGGGCATTGACACTGTTTCTCTCTCCACGGATGCTGCCAGACCTGCTGAGTTTTTCCAGCATTTTCTGTTTCTATCAGGAAGCCTGTTGTCACTGCCAATGAGCATGGAGGAATCCAACTCCAACTTGGAGCACAGCTTCACACAGAGCTTGGAGGCGGTGGCCAAATCCTTGACAACACTTGCGAACATATCTTTAATGCAACCTTTGGTGGCTGATATCTCAACTTCCACTGCAGCACAGGCAAAGTCACCCACTGTGTCAGTTCATGCTGCAGCCACTGGGGGCAGCACTGTGTAGGAGCACCAGGACAGGCAGAGGCACCAGTACGACAGGCACCAAGGGAAGGCACAAGGGTGAATAGTTTAGTTGGTATCTATTATTGGAAGTGTTGTTGGATAAAGTTTTCATGGAATGGCTTTTGTTTGTGGCTTTTATTTCAGGATTTTGGCCAAGAGGATGCTGTGATGGTATGTAGCAAATAAATTGAAAGCTGGGGAATTTTGGAGCAACTGTGATGTTGGGATGAAATCTTAGGAGAACTGGAGTCTCATTCTGCGCTGCACAGGCCACACCAGAAGTGGTTGGGAGCATCCTGACTGCCTGGTATTTCAGTTCAGGCTTTCCGTACCTACAGAGCCCAATATCCTTTGGTTGCCCCAGTGTCACCAGACATAAAAAAGAAACACTTGCATTTATATAGATCCTGTCATGACCACAGGACATTCCAAAGTGTTTTACAGCCAATGGAGTACTTTTGAAATGTTGTACCGTTTGCATTCAGCAAGCTCCCACAAACACAATGAGATAATAGCCAAATGATCTGTTTTTGTCATGTTGATTTACAGATATATATTGGCCAGCACACCTAACAAAACGTAACAGAGGGGCACCTTTTAAAAGGGTCACAACTAATATTAAAAAATTTAAAGACAAAAGAAACTTACTAAATTAAGTAATAACATTGCCACCCATGTCCAATACTCCCTCCAGCCTCTCCAAACCTGCTGGTCACGATAACCCTCAAGCGTACCAGTGGACACTGCTTACTCCTTCTTCAGGACGCGGAGAAAGCCTGATGGAGACCATAAGGTGTTTGGGCTGTGGGATGTGCAGAATTGAGACATTCAGATCTGTTAGAGGGGTGAAGAGATGCAAAGCCTGTCTGTCAATCAGTAAGGAAGAATTATGCCCTTAGGTATCACAGTACTGGAACTAACAAAAGCAGGCAAAAAATAAGGAGATTATTGAGCGGGAGTGGATTGCATTAGATTCTGTAAGTGAGTCGTTACAGATATATGATATAGTCAGGCTAGTTACCGACATTGAGATTGAACTTTCAGGGATTAGACATGGACACCAGCACAATCAGGAACAAACAGAGGAATAAGTACTGAATGCTATTATAGAGTTGATTTTCAGACAACTTTTCTTAGTGAAAACATTTAACTTTATTTACAAGACAGCAGCAGCAACTACACATGTGCATCAAACTCCATAACAAAAAAAAAACTCTACTATAGAGGTTCCCCCTACTGCTAACACATTGGTTTACGCAGGTCATGAGATCTTACAACACAGGATTATGCTTAAAACTACAGTCCTGCATTTCCCAAAACTATAATTACTACATTCCTCCCCCTTTAACTTTTCTGTACATTTTGTATTTACAAGGATATTTATCTCATGATATTACAATATTTACACAGGTCATGAAATTACAAGTTCAATCTTTTAGGTGGTTTCCTGATCCATGCAGAACATCGCAGCTCCATGACTTCAGATTCTTTTGTAGGAAACACATTCTCTGGAACTGCATTAACATCAGGCACTTCAGTAAGCACATGCAGTTCAGTGTCTTCGACTCTGACAGAGACACTGGGCATGTCTTTCCTTGGTTGAGCAACTTCAACAGGAACCACTGGTTCAGTAATGGTTACAGGTGGAACATCATTTTATCGGGGCATCTCTCTTTTACTTAAATGATCCACATGTTTATGGGTGATCCAGCCCTCCACTTCCACGTGGTACGATAATGATCTGGTCACAGAAGTTACTTTACCAGGTAACCACTCCGGCCCTCCACCAAAATTCTTTACATATACTGCTTCTCCAACAGTAAATTGTGGCTCACAACTATGCAAATCATGAGTCGCTTTTTGGTTCCCCTGACTTTTCTCCACCTTCCCCTCCAAATTGGGAAGTATCAGGCTTAGTCTTGTCCGAAGACAGCGCCTCATCAGTAATTCTGCATCCTCTTCCTACGTGTCTTCTTTTTACCACAGAATTTAGTTTCAGCCTTCTTTTTGGCTTCACTGTTGGCCAGATTTCTCTCAGATGCAAATTCAACTTGTCTTAGTTCAGTAGCTGAGCTACCCATGACTTCATTATCTACTCGCATCTTGGGAAGTTCTTCAACTTTTGTTTTCAAAGCCTCTTTAGCTTCATTTAGCTAATTCTTCAACTGTTCTGTCTCCTTATATATGTTAGCTTCCTCCTGGAAACTTGAACATTGTTGCGTCTTCTCTGCCAACTGGTTCTTCAGTTTGTTCAGAGAGGTTTTAAATTCTTCCTGTTTCTCTTCGTAATTTTTCAGAGGCATAAACTTTGACTGGAGGGATCCTTGTAGAGCGTGAAGGTCTTTCAACAGGTTTTCCTTTCCAACATTTCCCAAAACTATAATTACTACAGAAACCATGGAAACCGGAGATACTAGCTGGATAAAAGTTAGAAAAATAAGCAAGAAAAGTCAGAAACCTTGCAAAACTACTCAAAAGAATATATCAGCCAAGAGATACCCAAACAAGGTAAAAAGGTCCCGGAAGAAAAAGTTGTTGTGTACAAGATGGAAAAAGATGCAGTTTACATATTAGGGAGAGTGCAGTCATATACACTTCCTTGCTCAGATGGCAGCCATGTGTATCATAAAGACAATACTTAAAGGATGGTGAGCTGTCTCCATGGAGTTAGAGCAGCATATATTGAGGAAAGGTTAGAAATGGTTTTAAAGATGACAGCTAGCAATGCAGTGGAAGCAGTCCAGGTAGGAGTGAAAGAAATAGGAAGAAATAAGAGACAGGGCTTAAAATCCGCTTATGAATATTGGCTCAGAACTCAAAGGTAGAGGATCCAAAGTAATGGTCTCTGGTTATGCCTCCAGTATTTGCGAAAGGATGGGAGTTCTCCAAGAGTTGAGGAGATAAATGAGCAACTGACAGCATCATTTGAATACAACAATGCCACCATTATAAATAACTGGGAGTCCATCCAGAATGAAAAGGACCAGTCCAGGAGACGTGCTACACTTAAACCAAGTAGGGACAAAGAGACTTCTGAAGAACATTGAGGTAGAAACTGCTGGGTGCCACCAAACGTGCCGGGAATACAACTTGTACTGTCTGGAGGCAAGTGGCACTGAATCTAAGTACCAATTTCCCACACCCCCAGCACTGCAGACCAGCACCAGAAAAACATAGCCAGCCCTCCAACAGAGGAGTGAAGCGGGAATTATCATGGACTGAAAACAGGTTAACATTTTTTTCCAGCAATAATCTAATTTGTTGAATGGGTCAACAAGTTAGCAACAAACCAATTCAACAATGTTTCAAGCTCAGTATAAAGTTTCACACAATGGAACATTTCTTGATGCATCTTAAAACTAAAATGGTCCAAACATTTTTTTAAACGAACTGTCTCATTTAAACTGCTTTGCCCTTGGACTTCAGTTTGGCATATCCTTAAGAAGGGGTTAATTTTGAGTAGAAAAATGCTAAAAGAATCCCAGAAGCTAAAATTATGGACATAAAGCAGCTATGCTTTCAGACATGATAACATTTGTTAATATTTCCTCAAATTATTGAAATTAGTCAACACAACTATTTGTCTTTGATGAAAGATGACTGCATTTCTTTAATTATGTTGCTTTCCCTTCTAATATTAGAACTCTTTGTGGTATGAGTTACCACAGATAATAATCATTATTTCTGGCTTAATATAAAGAAAGTACTTAGGCTTTGAACTGTTACTCTCCCTTTGGTTCTTCTTTGAGAACCCCCCTCTTATTTGTGATTAAGATGGATGTTTCACACTGTTTGATTAGTGTAAGTGCTGTACACCAGCAGCTCTGAGCTCAGGGCTCAGCTTGTGGTCTGCAGATTATTCATCAACTCCCTCGGCAGGAGTTCGTCTCTCACTCTCACTTACTCACTGCAAAGCTCTCGGCTTTTCAGAAACTTTTCAAGAGGTCACTTGAATGTACACAAGCTCATATTCCATTCACAGAAGAGCCTTCTAGTTCTTCCAATGGGTCACAGATAGGGCAGAAATTCTTGGGGAGTACTTCATTTCCTAAGATGTGACACAGAGGAGTTTTGTATTTGCAGCCCTCAATGAAAAGGTGTGTTTGTTGTACCAAATATACCTTTCAGATACATGCAGATTCTTATTTTAACATACAAAATTAGCCATTTGTTTCAATTTTAATTTATTTGCACCTTCAGTCAGAATTTTTGTTACAACACACAAGAACAGGTTACTAGTAAACATGTGTGGAAAATCCATTTCTAAGAGTATGAATCAAGGTCTCAATTGCTTCCCACTCAAGAACCAAACCATGAGGTCTGAATTTCAAAAGTGTTGCATATGCCTTTTGTCGTTTCTTCTACTCACAAATTTTTACAATTTTTTTTTGTAAGTCCCACGCATTCAAAAGATTTGTAAAGTAATTTATGAAGTTAAAAAAGTGCAAAGATAACTTTAGATAGTGTATAAGTACATGTGCAAATGATGACCGTGAACCATTTTATAGCATGTTATGAATGTGGGAGTTTGATGCTGATTCAGGCACAGTAGAGAAACATTCACTATCTGTGGTGAATGAATTCACAGAGGGAGGAATTTGATGCTTGGAAGGGCACCTCTAACATGACTGTAAATGAAAGACAAAGTGATCCAAATTCTCCTCTGTGCTAAGTGGATTGGGTAAAACGTAGCACATGGTTTATTCGTAATTCTGTGTTACAGTTCACATTTCACTTGGTGAGTGGTAACACATTTGCAATGACAATATCAACTATCATCAATTTTATTCTGTATTAGTAGGTGATACAGATGCAGATATCTATCCAGTTGTTACTACAAGTTGGCTATGTTAAATAGAAACCAGTGGGACATAATTAATAAGCTATTCCTCTGTAAGCTAAGCTGTACTTTTTTTATTGGATTTTAATTTTTACCAAAAAATACAGAATAATACTTCCATAGCCTAGTAATACTGAGGGATTGACAGCTGTAAGTTTGGTCACATTTCCTACATTACTAGTTTTTGTTCGCTTTGCATTTGTTGAGTTCAGATGAGCAAGGAAAGAATGCCCTACATATCAGTCTTTACAATTATTTTGTTCCTGTTCTGTAATCTAATCCAATCACTGGGGTTCATGGCCACCGTCCCCAGCGTTCAACACTCAAACACAAAATTGCACACGCGATTTGGTTCACGGTTTCAGCATTAGAGAAATCGTGTAATCAGCAGAAGGCGGCTGTAGTGATGGGAGACTGAAAGAATTAATGTGGAATTTATGGGCCCCTGTCTTCACTCTTTGAAGAGGCTTAAGACAGTTGGGGAAATGTCGAATTTTCACGGCACTGCACCTGAGTCAGATATAAAAAGCTGCTCCTTTGACAGCCGTTCTGATTATCCGACTAACACATCAGGATGTAGGAGGTTGGCATGGACCACCTGTTGAGACCCAAAAGAAGTTGAACCAGTGGTAGAGAATGTGAAAGCACAGTTTCCCTGACCACAGGTCAGCTTCTGGCTCCAGATTATTATTTGGTCAAAATTCTCATACAGCAATTCAGGTGTTTTTTTTTAGATGTACCTACATCTAAATTCTGATTCTGATTGGTCTACAAGTGTCAATTAAAGTCCTTGCTTTTTTGTCTCTCTTTCATTTTGGCAAAAGGAAGTGCTATCTCTAGGTTTGCCTGTACTTTTAGATGGAAGTTAAAGGGGAAAGAGCAGGGGAGTGGAACTGACTAGGTTGCTTTTCGAAACAGCCTGTGTAAACGTGGTGCTGCAAATGGCCTCCTGCTGTGCCGAACTATTCTATGATTCCAAGGCTGCGACTTATAGAAAAGAGCACAAATTTTGAAAATTGCACAGGGGAAATGCCTCCCAACAATGGGAACCTTTAATTCTTTGCGTTTCTTGGAAAGTCTTGAGTCCAGGATCAAAATATGTAGTAACCAGAAGTCCTTAACAGGAGCCGTAACAAAGGAAATAACAATTCTAATGCCTTTATACGGATGTAATTCATGAAAATTGCACCCCGTCCTCCGCCTGCCCACCCCCCAAACTGCCACCTGGCCATGTACCTTCTCCTATCTGATAAAAGGATGCTCACTTCATTAAGCAGGGTCATACTGCATCAACATTGTAACATAGTCAGTCAAAAAAACACATGCAAGTTAAGATCAAAATCCCTGTTGCACTTTTTATTCTAACCCATCTCCTAGGCCCACTATACCACACTCTGCAACAGCTCTCAAATACAGGAGAAACTTATAACAAGCGGTGATAAGACTGAGCACTCATATATGAAAAATGTTACAGCGAATAGAAAGAGAAAGCTTAACTGTCTAACATTCTTACACATTTATTTCATGGGAACATTCCATTTGCTCATGTCAAATATGCCTGGTGGGCATGAAGCAGGGCTGTTTGGTTCAAATTTCAAATTGACCATGAAGCAACCTATCAAAAACATTCACAATTGCCTTGTGCACATCACCACCTGCCAGAAAAGCCCCACTCAAAATAAAAGGAACCAATCACATCCCTGAAAACAAATGCAAAGTCCTTTGTTTGGCCATATTAGTTCCCTACCAACTACCTGTTCTTAAAATACAAATTTACAACACAGCAAACATGAAAAAAACACAATTCTGAAAGAAAGTCACAGAACTCAACCATAAACTCACCAACCTCATGTTCCGATTCCTCCAAATATTCTCCCCATACAGGCTTCCCCTCGTACTCTGTCTTTGGTTTTGTTCCTGATGTTTCAATCCTTGAGTTGTAACTGGGGTCACAATGGAGGAGGGGGTGTTATTTTATGCGGAAAGGATGGCCAGATTGGGCCTGTATGCCTTGGAGTTTAGAAGGTTGAGAGGTGACCTTATTGAAACATATAACATCCTGAGGGGGCTTGATATGGTTGAAGCTGGAAGGATTTTTTTCCCCTTGTGGGAATGATTAGAACTGTGGAACATAGTTTAAAAATAAGGGATCTCCACTTTTAAAACAGAGATGAGGAGAATTTTTTTCTCTCAGAGGATCATGAGTCTCTTCCCCAGGGAGCGGTGGAGGCAGAGTCATTGAATATTTTTAAGGCAGAGGTAGATAGATCCTTGACTCACAAGGGAGTCAAAAGTTATCGGGGATGGGGGGAATGTAGAGTTGAGGCCACAATCAGATCAGCCATGACCTTATTGAATGGGGGAGCCGGCTCGAGGGACCAAATGTCCTACTCCGGCTCTTAATTTGTATGTTCGTATGTGCTCACTAAATTAATAATTTTCACCCGCAGAACACTTTAGCTTTCAGCACATTCAGAGTAGGGAGCTTTACCCAATGGGAGCACATACTGGCAAATTGTGGACGTGCTTTCCATGACTTTCTAATTGTTACATGATAATTAATAGCTTGTATCTGAATTTCAATCATGATTACATTTAAATAAATCAATCAAAATGTAAAATAAAGAAGATACAAAACGGGACACAATGATTTACAGGAAAATAAACCAGCAGCAAATTCAGCCCTTGGGGGTCATGAGTAAATTGGAAATTCAGGAGAAATTTTACCTAGAGAGTGGCTAGAATGTGGAACTCACTATCATTGGAGTAAGTGAGGCCAGTAGATGAAAAGTTAGATAAACACATGAATGAGAAAGAAAGATAAGGTTATGTTGGTAGGGTTAGATGAAGCAGAGTGGGAGGAGGCTTGTGTGGCACATGGTCATTGTCCTAGTTAGGCCAAGTGATCTGTTTCTATGCTGTATATTTTACATGATTCAATGTAATGGTCAGAAGGTTCACTCGATTCATTCCTGGGATGAAAGGCTTGTGTTATGAAGAAAGGTTGAACAAGTTAGGCTTATACCCATTGGAGTTTAGAAGAACGAGAGGTGATCTTATTGAAATATATAGGATCTTGAGGGGACTGAATAGAGGGGATGCCAGGAAGATATTCCCTCTTTTGGGGAAACTAGAACTCAGGGACATAGTTTAAGAATAAGAGGTCTCCCTTTTAAGACAGAGATGAGGAGAATTTTTTTTCTCAGAGGGTCATTAAAGTGTAGAATTCTCTGCCCCAGAAGGTAGTGGAGGCTGGATCTTTAAATGTATTCAAGGCTGAATTAGATATATTTCATTAGACAGGGGAATCAAGGGTTATTGTGTGCAGACAGGAAAGTGGAGTTGAGACCACGATTAGATCAGCCATGGTCTTATTGAATGGTAGAGCAGGCTTGAAGGGCTGAATGGCCTACTCCTGCTCCTAAGTCCTGTGTAAGAATTGGCTGAGGCCTATTTATTTGTTTTATTGTTCATTAAATCGTCTTCTTTCTGTACTTCAATGAAGACATTGGTGTGGGCTTGTGATAAAGGCATTCTTTGATTTATTTTTGTACTGTATGTTCTGGTCTGAACAAAGAAACCAGTTAAAGTGTACATTATAGGACATAACGAGTAACACAGTGGGGTGCTGCATCACAGAGTGCTAGGATGAGGTTTGTGCTTCAAGCTCAGTAGCACTTCTCTGCCAGTGCTTGAGAAGGCACCATTGGTGTACTGCTTAAAACATTCAAATTAAACAGGTACAGATAATGTTAAAGTTCATTGCAACCTTCTGTGTACTCTACAAGAGCTAGTAAAGCTGAAACTCTCTATTGTTAGTGGTGAGTAGCACTATATATTTCACTAAGTGTGGCTGAGTGCATTATTTATATTTCAACATTGGACGAGTAATAATGTCACATCAACATTAACAATGAAATTGGCAGGAATTTGTTCTTCACATTTCAAAAGCATTTTTTTTTTAACACTGCAGTTAATTCCAGAGTGATTCAAGTCTGAATCCAACTCTGTATTGTAACATAACCATATCACTCTGACACAAATAGCTCACCTCCATAGCTGTGGCTTCAGACCGGCATGGTACCAGTATCCATGTAGTGCAAACACTGGTCCAGAGTGATATCAAAGTCTACCTTTAATGTGTGTTTCCCCGGCAACCGGAGTGCCAGTGCAGTCACATGACATCACTGCATAGTCAATGCTCTGGGGCAGCTGCACAGCAGGATCTTAAGGTCTTAAATCTGCAGCAATGTAAACTCTGCCGAGTCTTCACAGAGATGCAGTCTGGATATTAGAGAAAGGCAGCTACCAGGAAATGAAACAGTATTAGGGACTCAAGACCTTTTAGCTTTACAGAAACAAATGTTTTCTATTAAATATTTTTAAATGACATCCTGAAGTAGACATGCTGCTAAACAGCACCAGGCACAATGGGACACAAAGTACAGCTATTTGGCATGTGTTTATACTTACAGTACCATCTGAGAAAAATCAAATCCTTGATTTAACAGGGTGCTGAAATTACATTGCCATCCTGAAAGAGTGAAGATGAATTGCTTTGTTCAATAGTATTTTGTATTTGGAACCCTTCCCTAACTCCCCCACCCCCCTCCACATCACACACATCCAAATGACGACCTTTTGATAGTCAAAATGGACGGCGTTTTCTCCAACTAGCTTCCATTTAGTGATCCTGCTGAGAACTGGGAAAACTGGGTTGGTCCACAGCAGCCAAGCTTAAATAATGCTGTTGAAAATCCTTCAATCTTATTATACAACTTATTAAGGTGTTGCTCCTGGAAACATAATAGTCGTGGATTTACACTGTGCAGCACAAGCATGCAAACACATTCAAGGGCCAGTTTTCCAAATGTTTACTTCAGGCAGGAGCCTTGTCAGCTGGCTAAGCATATCGAGAATCCAAACCATGATTCCCCCAGCGGATATACATATTCAGAAAATCAGCCCTGCTTTATGTTCACGTCCAATTCCCTCATCTACTATTTTTACTGAGGCATTTACTTGATCAACATCTTCAAGGAGGAGAGCTATATACAAATGTGTTGAGTGTTCATACACTAAAGTTGCACAGCGTGAATTGCTATACTAACAGAATGCTGCTATGTAACATTGTCCGGAATCTACAGGGGGAATTGACAGTGCTCAGCAGTTTAGTGCAGGTGTTCGGAAACATGTGCCATATTCACATATGTAGGTGACCCAATGCATGTTTTAGGCAAGCACCACAGGGCTGCCTTTTGTACCAGTGTGGCAGTGCCCAAACCAATGTGGCAGTGCCTGTACCAGTGTGACAGTGCCTGTATCAGTATGGCAGTACCTGTACCAGTATGGCACTGCCCATACCAGTGTGACAGTGCCTGTACCAGTGTGGCAGCACCCGTACCAGTGTGACGGTGCCTATACAAGTATGGCAGTGCTTGTACCAGTGTGACGGTGCATGTGCCAGTGTGGCAGCACCCGTACCAGTGTGACGGTGCCTATACCAGTATTGTAGTGCCTGTATCAGTGTGACGGTGCCTGTACCAGTGTGGCAGCACCCAAACCAGTGTGGCAGTGCCTTTACCAGTGTGGCAGTGCCTGTATCAGTATGACAGTACCCATACCAGTATGACAGTGCCCGTACCAGTATGGCAGTGTGCCCATATCGGTATGGCAGTGCCTGTACCAGTATGGCCGTGCCTAGCCCAGTATGGCAGTGCCTGTGCCAATGTGACAGTGCCTGTACCAGAGTGGCAGTGCCTGTACCTGTATTGAAGGAATTGAACATATAAAAACAGGCACAATAAGAGCCAATTTCAGGGAACCATGCCCCGCCTATGATCAGTGTCAGGTGCTGTCACACTGGTTTGGGCACTGCCACGCTGGTACCAGTGTGGCAGTGCCTGTGCCAGTGTGACAGTGCCTGTACCATTGTAGCAGTGCTCATACCTGTATGGCAGTGCCCAAACCAGTATGGCAGCACCCGAACCCCTGACACTGATTATACAGCGAATCATGTAGGCCAACACCTGGCATCCTGGCAGCAGACACAATGCCATCATTCTGCATTAGGTCATGGTGTCGGCTGTACTTCAGCCACCTCAGCAAACCAAAGGATGGCAACTGGGCAAAAGCTAACAAGGGAGCTCATGACTCTAGTGCACAACCCATGCACATGTGGGTGGCATTAGTGTGACGAAAGCCATGCTGCCACATGAAATGTGTTTGAGCAGACCATTGGTTTGCCCAAGAAATGCTTCTGCCGCCCGGGTCACTCTGGAGGAGTTCTGCAGTACTCAGCAGAGTGTGTGATGGTCTGCTTCATGCTGCACAACCTTGGCTTTATGAGCGTACAGTCCTTGCCACCAGCTATAGGGTGACCAGCTGAGGAGGAGAGCAAAAGGAGGAGGCAAACAACACATTCCTTTGCTGGCTAGGCTGTCCATGATAGACTCATCCAAGTTAGGTATCAATGAACACAAGCCCAATTCCCGATTCACCTACAGTCCTATATCTTATCTTTCAAATGCCACTGACAGCATCCTCTTGGCCACAATATTAAAATAAAGATCACCACAAAACCAGGATTTCTAAGCTAATTTATAAATGAAATCATTCAATATTGCATATAAAAGTACTGATCATTCTCATGCCTTCTTTTCATGTACCTTTGCCTGTACGAGTGCTCCTAAGCAATGGTTGCAGCATGGCTGGTGGAAGGCTGCTGGCCTGTAATTGGCGAGACTGCAGATGGCCTTGCAGGATGACTTTGAACAACTCTGGCCCTGGAAACCCCCCTCCCCCCCAGCTTTGGTCTGCACCATCTCAGCATGAGTCTGAACTGGTTGGCTGCCAGGCAACAGCAAAGGGACCAGCAGAGTGGCAGAGGTGGGAAGATGCATAGAGTAATCCTGAGAGAACATAGCAGATTTGAGCTCTACAATTCCACTGTCACTTCCCTGCGCCTGACCTAGCAATGTGGTGGAGGACAGATTGCTGGACTATTGTAATACCCTGTAATATCCTGTAATACCCTACACGCCCCTTTGAATGGTATCTGCAGCTACAAAGATGGCAGTCCAAGCCTTCATGGCCAAAAGATGAGCCTAACAGCAGCCTGGGCTTTCACTGCAGCACCCAGACAAGGGGCTCCACTGGTGCTGAAATGGATGTTGAGATGCAGCCTTCAGAAGCTGCATCATAGATGGGTCAGCCAGTGTTCTCATGGAGCTGGCTATCACTTGCACACTGGAAAGATGGGCTCCAAGTTCTGAACAAAGATTTGTGCCCAGTTAGTGCTGGACTCCTTCATGCTCCCCATCATTGACTGCAGGTTTTATAGCAGGCCTGCCAATGCGCCAAGAGCTTCAGGGCATATACCCATCAGTTTTCTTCTGTAGGCCACTCCATTGAAGTCCTTGGCTGAGCCCTCTGCAGCAGAACTCATGTGAGATCTCACCCTCCAGCAAGCTGGCACCTGTGCCCCCTTTTCCTCTGCCCTGGTCGCTGGTCACTCATGCCCGAATGTGCAAAGCAGTACGTGGAAAGCAATACGTGCTTGCTTACACCATCTGCAGCATGTCAATCAGAGGGGACGGTGGGATGAAGGGGATTTGGGATGTGGGGAGCAGGATTAGGTATGAGGCGTCATCGTGCGTCATTTTACACTCGTTCTGGTCGGGCGTGCACCCACCTGATGAGAGAAAAATTCTGCCCCAGGACAGCATACAGATTCTAAGTGTGGGCTAACCAAAATTCAATACAGGTTTAGCTATAACTCCCCTACTTTTCAATTATAATCTCTAGAAATAAACCCTGGTGCTTGGTTTCCTTTTTTTTATGACCTTGCTAACCCATGGCACAACTTTTAGTGATTGGTGCATTTGTACTCCAGGACCCCTTTGTTCCCCTACTCCACCTAGATTTGCACCTTCCACATAATAAACGGCCTCCCTATCCTTCCTACCAAAATGTACTACCTTGTATTTATCTGCACTTAACTTCATTCGCCAATTATTTGCCCATTCTGCAAGTTTATTAACATCCTCCTTTAACTTGTTGCAGCCGTCCTCAATAATGACTATCCTCAAAGTTTGTTGTCATCCTCAAATTTAGAAACTGTGTTTTAGATTCAAAGTCCAAATTGTTAATGTAAATTGTGAATAGCAGTGATTCCAGCATTGATTCTTGTGGAACACCACCACCCACCTTTTGCCATGCTGAATAACTATCCTTTACTCCCACTCTTTGCTCCCTGTCTTGAAGCCAGCTAGCAATCAATTTTACCACTTGTCCCCTGAGCCCACATTCTCTGACCTTATTCATTTGTCTATTATGTGTATGTCATAGTTGAATAACTAGCACTGTGTGCCAGTTGTGAGATGTGGGTGTGAGGCTTGCTGCAGTGCTAAGTATGTGAGGGGGAGATGTATTTATGCATGTTAGGAATGAGTGGTGATTGATAGCGATTGTTGGTAGCTGAGTGAGGAGGGTGTGTGGTGCATTGAGCAGTGTGAGTGGGGCATGGCATTTCAAGATGCATGCACTGACCTGGACCACATGTGTGAGGCCATTGAACTTCCTGAAGCACTGCATCCAGGTTCTCCGGACTAGACCGCTTGCATTGTACACAACAGCTATCTGATCCCACTGCCTTCACAATATCTTTCTGGAGGTCTTCCTGACCCCCTGTGGAGAGAGGACATCTCAAACCCTCTCCACTTGCTGCACCAAGGCTTTTAGAGGAGGGTCTGAGAACCTTGGAGCATATTTACTCCCCAATGTGCAGTTATAGTCACTCTTCCTGCAGGTCAGACTCTTTCCCCAACTCCAATACCAATCCCATCCAGAATGCACCTCCCCCTTAGGAAGTGCAGAGCTAGCTTTAAGTGGTGCCAGCCTCACACAAACTCAGACCCACTGCTGAGGTCTGCGGCCACTCAATAGTACATTAAGCACTGAGCTGCATTCTGCAATCATTTATATTAGGAGGCAACACAAGATTTACATGATACCTCTATCGGAGCAAAGGATGGGGCTAATCACACATTGCAATCACTGTGACTGTTGTTGGGGGCTATGCAATTTTGCCCCCTATGAGACCAGAGTCTAAATTTTCATTTTTACCTCCTGGTTAGTGTGTCAGCTACCTCAGAGTTCTTTCATGGGCAAGCCAAAGACTGCCAGATTAGCACCCAGGTGATGAAAATGAAAACTCAACCTCATAGTTCCTCGTGTAGCTGTGGCTCATTCTGGGTTATTGTCACAAGTCCCATGATTGGTTAGATACTGACACAATATTGATGACATTTATTCATACCACACAAGTGCCAGGCAAAATGACCATCTCCAATAAGAGAGAATCTAACCACCTCCCCTTGATATTCAATGACACTAATAATGGATTTTTCCCATCACTTCGATAGATGCGTGTTCAGCAAAATAACACAGTTTACAGTCCAGGTTGATGCCGTCTTGTGTGTGACATTAGGCCAAGTCTCGATTTGCACAACCAATTGCAAATACTGCATGTCAGTGTTGGAGGGATGATGGAGGCATTGGCTTTCCATCGCACTCACTTGTCCTGAAGGCACTTGACTCTCTTTCCCTCAAATGTTGAAATCAGCAAGTTTGTTTCTTTCCCATGCATTGGGATCCAGCTTGCAATCTCCGAGGTTGGCTTTCAGATTGTTTTATATTTAAGGTTGGGACGTCCTGTGGTGCAGGTTCCCATGTTCAGCTGGCTGTAGAACACTGCCCTTGGTATGTGGGAATCCTCCGTGCGAACCACACGACCCACCCAGCAATGCTGAGCTCTGATCAGCAATCCTCAATGCCAGGTATTCAATGGCATTACCGTTACCAAATCCCCCACAGCCCAGGGGTTACCATTGACTAGAAACTGAACTGGACCAGCCATCTTAACACTGTGGCTACAAGAGCAGGTCAGAAGGTAGGAATTCTGTGATGTGTAACTCATCTCCTGACTCCCCAATGCCTGTTCACCATCTACAAGGCACAGATCAGGAATGCGATGGAATACTCTCCACTTGCCTGGATGAGTGCAGCTCCCACAACACTCAAGAAGCTTGACACCGTCTAGGACAAAGCAGCTGCTTGATTGGCATCCCATCCATCGCCTTTAACATTCATTCCCTCCACCACCAATGCACAGTAGCAGCAGTGTGTACCATCTACAAGATGCACTGCAGCAACTCACCAAGGCTCCTTTGACAGCACCTTCCAAACCCATGACCTCTACCACCTAGAAGAACAAGGGCAGTACACTTATGGGGCAGGATTTTACAGACCCTCCCACTGGCAAATCCTTCCATTCCCACTGAAGTCAATGGAGTTTTAAACGGCTCGCTGCATTTTTCAGCCCCGCCCCTGCCACGACAGGGCAGTAAAATTCCACCAATGGGAACACCACCATCTCCAAGTTCCCCTCCCAGTCACTCACCATCCTGACTTGGAAATATATCGCCGTTCCTTCACTGTCACTGGATCAAAATTCTGGAACTCCCTCCCTAACAGCACTGTGCGTGTACCTACACCACATGGACTGCAGCGGTTCAAGGAGGCAGCTCACCACCGCCTTCTCAAGGGCAATTAGGGATGGGCAATAAATGCTGGCTGAACCCATGCCACTCACACCCCAAGAATAAACAAGAAAAACATGGATCCTAGGATGCTGGTGTTCAGCTTTCCTTCCTGCAGATTGTATGGTGTTGATTTTAATTCACCCAGCCTGCCAGATACCAGGATGGGAGTGGGCAGAGGCAGGTGAAATGGACTGCGAGACTTACCCACTTCTTTACCACCCCAATCAGGCCTACTGCAATTGTAAATTGCAGGTGGCATGGATATACCTGTCCCCAGCTGGCAGTGTCCTTACTTAAAAAAAACAGATGGGGCTCTGATGAAACAATTGAGATGGAATTTGCCATTTTAACCTGAGGCCCGAGTGAAAGGCAGTGACTGTTTTACTGCCAAGCCAAATCTGCCAGATACCGCAGCCTCGGAAGCGACTCATTGAGGTAAGTTTTTAAAATTATTTACAGGTTTTAAGTATGGACCAGAAGGAGGAGGAGTGCTCTTCCAGGCCCCACAAGGAAACCTAGGGCCTCCCAATCCCTGGGCTTTCCCTCCTGGATCACTTATGCCATGCTGGGGACCATTCCCATGGTTCCCCACTGGTGGCCTCCAGCTGCCCAAATTTAATGGCCGGCTGTTGATTTCTTAAAATTGAGCCCTAAGCCTCATCTCCTTTTGAAAACTGCTACAGAGTGAAGGAAACCACCCAACTGATGCAGCTGGGCCAGGTCAGAAAAAATAATTTACTAGAGAGTTCCTTTGTCATGGAATCGAATGTTTAGCGGTTTTAGCAACAAAAATTCCAAGAGGAAAGGTACACCTAATAGTTGCCAATTCTGAGAGCAGAAGAATGGTTCAATTGAACAAAGTCTTCAGTTTGCTTGGTAAAATCACATCCAAATGTTGAAGCACTTCTTTACAAAACAGTAAGTGGGGTTTATTACACAAATGGAGTATGTCCTCAGGGGAAGACCATAAGACCATAAGGCATAGGAGCAGAAATTAGGCCATTCGGCCCATCGAGTCTGCTCCGCCATTCAATCATGGCTGATAAGTTTTTCAACCCCATTCTCCCGCCTTCTCCCCGTAACCTTTGATCCCCTCACCAATCAAAAACCTATCTATCTCGGTCTTAAATACACTCAATGACCTGGCCTCCACAGCTTTCTGTGGCAACGAATTCCATAGATTCACCACTCTCTGGCTAAATAAGTTTCTCCTTATCTCTGTTCTAAAAGGTCTTCCCTTTACTCTGAGGCCGTGCCCTCGGGTCCTAGTCTCTCCTACTAAGGGAAACATCTTCCCCACATCCACTCCATCTAGGCCTTTCAGTATTCTGTAAGTTTCAATCAGATCCCCCCTCATCCTTCTAAACTCCATCGAGTATAGACCCAGAGTCCTCAAACGTTCCTCATATGTTAAGCCTTTCATTCCTGGGATCGTTCTCTTGAACCTCCTCTGGACCTTCTCCAGGGCCAGCACATCCTTCCTGAGATACGGGGCCCAAAATTGCTCACAATATTCTAAATGTGATCTGACCAGAGCCTTATAAAGCCTCAGCAGCACATCCCTGCTTTTATATTCTAATCCTCTCGAAATAAATGCCAACATTGCATTTGCCTTCCTAACTACTGACTCAACCTGGAAGTTAACCTTAAGAGAATCCTGGACTAGGACTCCCAAGTCCCTTTGCACTCCAGATTTCTGAATTCTCTCCCCATTTAGAAAATAGTCTATGCCTCTATTCTTCCTACCAAAGTGCATGACCTCACACTTCTCCACATTGTATTCCATCTGCCACTTCTTTGCCCATTCTCCTAACCTGTCCAAATCCTTCTGCAGCCTCCCTGCCTCCTCAATACTACCTGTTCCTCCACCTATCTTTGTATCATCTGCAAACTTAGCCAGGATGCCCTCAGTTCCTTCATCTAGATCATTAATGTATAAAGTGAAAAGTTGTGGTCCCAACACTGACCCCTGCGGAACTCCACTAGTCACCGGCTGCCATCCTGAGAAGGACCCCCTTATCCCCACTCTCTGCCTCCTGCCAGACAGCCAATCTTCTATCCATGCTAGTACCTTGCCTCTAACACCATGGGCTCTTATCTTACTGAGCAGCCTCCTGTGCGGCACCTTGTCAAAGGCCTTCTGGAAGTCCAAGTAGATAACATCCATTGGCTCTCCTTTGTCTAACCTACTCGTTACCTCCTCAAAGAATTCTAACAGGTTTGTCAGGCATGATCTCCCCTTGATGAAACCATGCTGACTTTGCCCTATTTTATCATGCACTTCCAAGTATTCTGAAATCTCATCCTTAATAATGGACTCTAAAATCTTACCAACGACCGAGGTCAGGCTAATCGGCCTGTAATTTCCAGCCGTTTGTCTCACTCCCTTCTTAAACAGGGGGGTTACATTAGCGATTTTCCAGTCCTCTGGGACCCTCCCTGACTCCAGTGATTCCTGAAAGATCACCACTAACGCCTCCACTATCTCTTCAGCTATCTCCTTCAGAACTCTGGGGTGTAATCCATCTGGCCCAGGTGATTTATCCACCTTCAGACCTTCAGTTTTCCTAGCACCTTCTCCTTGGTAATGACCACCATACTCACCTCTGCCCCCCGACTCTCTTGAACTTTGGGGATGTTACTCGTGTCTTCCACCGTGAAGACTGACGCAAAGTACCTATTCAGTTCCTCCGCCATTTCTTTGTTCCCCACTACTACTTCTCCAGCATCATTTTCCAGCTGCCCAATCTCCACTTTTGCCTCTCTCTTACCCTTTATATATCTAAAAAAACTCTAGCAATCTTCTTTTATATTACTGGCTAGTTTACCCTCATATTTAATCTTCTCCCTCCTTATTTCTTTTTTAGTTGTCCTCTGTCGGTCTTTGTAGGCTTCCCAATCCCCTGGTTTCCCACTGCTCTTCGCTGCATTATATGCTTTCTCTTTAGCTTTTATGCTGTCCCTGACTTCCCTTGTCAGCCATGGTTGCCTCGTCCTCCCTTTAGTATGCTTCTTCTTCCTAGGGATGAATTTTTGCTGTGTCTCTCAAATTACTCCCAGAAACTCCTGCCATTGCTGTTCCACTGTCTTTCCTGCTAGGCTCATCTCCCAGTCAATTCTGGCCAGCTCCTCCCTCATGCCTCTTTGGTTGCCTTTATTCAACTGTAATACCGTTACATCTGATTCCAGCTTTTTCCTCTCAAATTGCAGGGTAAATTCTATCATATTATGGTCACTTCCTCCTAAGGGTTCCTTCACCTTAAGCTCCCTTATCAAATCTGCCTCATTACACATCACTAAATTTAGAATTGCCTGTTCCCTAGTGGGCTCCACCACAAGCTGCTCCAAAAGTTTTAATAAAAGCAAGAATTTAACACTACTGACATATTCTGATCATCTGAAAATCCCTGTGCTCTTTTCATAACTTCCCTGGAGCTTTTCCTTTTTCCAACTAAATTCTGCATAGTGCTTTAATCCTGAAAATGAATGCTGAAAAATTAATGTTTTATGACAAAAAAAATGGAAAATTCCCCTTGGTTCTTGCACTGAATCAAACACTCGAGGGCCTTAGCTGAGCCCGCCACATGGTCAAACGCCCCAATGAACCTTTGGTCTCTCCGCAGGACAGTTTGACTCTGTGCCACTTTTACAGATGTTGCCTTCATTTGTTTTAAATGGTTTTGGACTGGTAACAGTTTAATGGCAGTGTCAGCGAAAGTCAAGCTTTTATTCCCAGCAGCTGCTTACATTTTGTTTCAACCTGTCAGAAGAAAAACACTGGCAACTGGGGAATTCCCTCATCCAGGCCATACTGGAGATATCATTCTCTCTAGTGTTGGGGTACGTGGTTCTGTATGTATCAAGTGATAAATAACCCATTTAATCCTTTTGGAGGTGAGTAGGTCATTTGTAAGGGTGTACAATAACATCATTTGTTACCACTCAGGCATTTGTAGCCTAATCACTCTGAAGGCAAAGGCGAAGCTTAACAAAGTGGCACATTACGGGGTTAGGGATACCGGGTACGCATTTCCCAAATTTTCAATGGCAGTACGAGCGAACTACGAAATCTGCAAATAATAAAGTCTTGAAAGTAACAGCAAGGACACAAATCAGACAACTCCAGAAAGAAAAGAATGACAGGCCTGTGGAGCTCAGAAAAGTTTCACCAAAGACCAAAGAATATTTCTCCTCAGGAGGGCCTTTCACTCACCCCACCCACTGAGGACAAAACTTTGAAATGCAGAGCCAAAGGAACAACAAGGATACAGGCCTTGGGCCATTATTTATTATTTATTTTGATGGCGTATTACATTAATTACTTTGAGCAGTTTGGGAAAAGTGAAATTCTTCAGCATAAGTGCTCTTTTTAAAGCTATGCAAATCAAAGTTCTAATGTAAAAAGACTCCACATGATGCATTTTCTGTATGAAGAATGAATAAGTCGGAAATACGTGGAATGTTTATATAAGTTCTGATTTTACAGTAACTGGTACATGTAAGATTCTTATATTTGTGACAGATTTAAGAATCATCAGCTTTTGAAACACCTTTGAAGTCGCTTAAAGCCATAGAATACTTTGCTGGTGACCTTCACAGCACCAATTGCTGAAAGTCTTCACAAGATAAGGTTTGCTAGTTAACATACTGAAGTTGTTGCTAGTGTAAAGGGATTTGGAAAGAGAAGAGAGCAGCATTTATCATTTAGTGCTAAAAAAAATTCCATGAAAGATTGCTCACTCAGTCACATGTCAATGTTATTGTCACATCAGCATACGATACCAATTGTGCAGGAGCTCTGGTTTCTTTTTAAATAAATGCAGTGATATCCTGCTGCAGTGCACCTAGTAAATCAGAGAATATGCTCACTCTTACTAGTCTCTGAGTTCATTATGGCGCTGTTTCTTTATTTCTCTCCTTTTTTGTTTCTAACTCTCTCTTTCACTTCTCTCAGCTTCTTTAACCTTTATGTTTTTCTTTTGCTTGTTTCTCTGCCTTTACTTTCTCTCTTTTTCTTTATTCTGGGGTGGGAGGTGCTGGGTAGCGTAGCAGGGAAAGTGACCATTTAGAATTGCAGGCTGCTTTTGGGGTATAGCACAGGGAAAATGTGGCCCTCACGGATTCCTTTTGCATCCCATTCATCAGTGATTCCCTCGCGCCACCCCTGCTCCCATTGTATCCCCTACCCCTTCACCTTCCCACTGTCTCTCCCCTTCTTACAGTCTCGTCGTTCTCATCACTACCTCACCTCTTCCCCTTTGAACTATCCTCTGACCCACTGTATCCTCCTCTTCACTTCATTCTGCTTTCACTCGCCTCACCGTTAACGTTCCATTCACTCCTCCCATTTCCTTCCCCAAGAGCAAGTGGTCAGAGGCCTCTTGGTGTAAGCCTGTTGACATACTCCCCATCTCCTTCTTACCTGTTTGGAATGAGGAAATACACTAGCCTTGTCTTAGCCCTGTCTACCCTGCAGAAAAACTGCACAAGCAATTAAAATGGCTTGTGGCACTTACTTCATAGATCACCAGGCTATAATCATAATCTATTCGCCTAAGCAGGTGAGAGAGGAAGTTTTGGAAAACAATAACATCATCGGGGCCTGACGGCAGTTAGGCCTGAACAGGGGAACTATTTTGGTGTTGATTTTCATTCTCCCAACTCCCCAGAATGTACCTATAGATGCCCCTCCCCCACAACCCCCGTAATTCCCTTGTGAAGAGGATCCACTGTAAAATATATATTTTTTTTTATTTAAATTTTTCTTCTGCATCCTGGCCAAGAACCCAGGCAAAGGCCTGCCACACACTCCTCTGCTGGGCCCCACCTGCCCTTCAGCAGGTGAGTATATCTGGACCAACAGAGTTACCTCCATCTTTTTTTTGGGAAAAATATACTTTATTCATAAAATATCTGGAAGAACATACCAAACCATTTCAAAATCACCATCACAAAAGTACAATCAGGTTCAACTTTTACAACATGTATCACGAGGTGCATCAATACAATAAATGAATATTACAATCATTTGCAGACATTCATTTTGAGCTGTACAGCCCGAGGGGCTCTACACAGTTCCCAGTCCCTCGGTGCACTATGACAGAAAGGTCTTAGACAGCGACCCTTCCCCATTGCGCCTTTGCGGTGCACTGGGACCCTCTCAAGGACAGGAGAAGAGGAATTTCTGGCATATGATTCCCAGGCCTAGCCTCAGCCCCACTTCTTATTCCAATCACTTTGTTTGGGGTGGGCAAAGATGCCAACTCCAAAAGGGCGCCTGGAAACTGTAGTGAATGGCTGTCCATATCATGGTCCCAGCCTACTTTGTGGCCCTTTCAGTTTACTCCAACCAAAATTACAATGCGAGTGCATTAGAAGGACTGTGGATTTTATGAACCATATTCTAATAGATGTAGGTAAATGGCAGCAGGGATGAACCAGAAGGTTGCTTTCTGAATGGCTAAAGTTTCTGGATATGGTCAGCTGCAGTTTAATGCTTTGGTCTCTGTGAAATTATTCTTGTAGTTTTAGTGAAAAAAGTGACAGCGACAAAATAGGGAATTTCTTTTTTTTCCATTTAAATTATCGACAGGAGGAAGTTCACTTCAGTCATGCCAGCACCATTCTTTTTCAATTGGTTCAATGGGCCAAACCTTGACTTTGCGTGGCAGTGTGGAATAAGTGAATTGTCAGCTCATTTGGCCACTTTTCCAATTTTTATTTCTACTGCCTTCAATATTGGGGGAGATATAAGGGGGCTGTTGGCTCACTGTCGCTCGTTCTACATCATCACATGACGGTGAGATCCACCCCAATGTCTTCAAAAATCGACATGGCCAAGGAGATTTTGGTATTTGGGAGAAAGCCCTGCTGAGGAGCAGATGTCCCATACACTGCTGCTGCAGACACAACGGTCTAACTCAGAGAGTTTGGGCGGGATTTTACGCCCCACTGGTGGGCGCGCGCCCGATCCGATCTGGCGTAAAATAGTGTGCGATGGTGTCGGGCGAGCGTCCCGAGGCTGTTGCGCACTTGGACAGTATTTCGGTCAGCAGGCGCGCGCAAGAGTCGGCAGCACGCCCGCCGACAATTAAGAAGCCTATTAAGGCCCTTAATCAATTCATTGAAGCTGTTTTTCGCTGCCCGTCCAACCTTATGGTTGGCAGGCGGGCAAATCGGCCAGGCAGCCTTTTGATTTTTTTTAGCAAACCTCATCCAGGGTTTCCACAATTAAATAAAAAATAAATATAAATATTTGGGCGGAATTTTTATTCTGCTTATGTTATTGTGAGTTAATCCCATGTCGGGATTTTTTTTCTGATTTTAAAAATCTTTATTTTTGATTTTAAATTTGTTCAGCTCCCTGCCTTCAGGGAGTTTTCAGTGCACACTCCCCCACACATGCACAGACTTTTGCATTTGCATTCCTCCCGTCCCCCACCCCGACAGCGCTGAGCCTTTCAGCGCGCCTTTCACACTGGCCAGCCGTTAATTGGGCAGCTAGCGCGAAATGACAGTCGGGGGCTGATCGCGGGCAGCAGACTGTTTCCCGGCTGCTCCAGGGCCCGCTCACCGCTCCAGCCCGGCAATCCAAAAACCCTGCCCTTTACATCGAAAGGATTGAAAGCGGTATTGGGAACAGCTGTGCACCAGTCGTGTTGCTATGGATTGGATTCCAAAAGTTTCTTTTATTTCTTTTAAGAAATTATTTTGTTCAATACCCAGTGATTGGCCCTGCTGACTGGGTGTTGTTTGTTTAGGATTTCAAAGGGATGACTCAGAAATCCCCTGTGGATTTACTGGGAAAGTAAAAATTAATTTTATAAGGAGACCACATTTTATGAGCCTGTGGGTGTTGGGCATTTTTTGAAATTTACATTGTCTGGCACGTCTGTATGTCTGCACCATGTTACAACAGTAATTGTTCATTAATTCACTGTCTGTGGAGTTGTCTGCAGTTGAAGTGATTACGTAAAGTTACTGTATGATTACTGAACATTTACTGACCTTTTAAGAAACCTCTATTAGCTTATCAGCTTTGCCACATATAAATCTTTCCTTTGCGGATATTTTGATAAAAGGAAGAGGTTGGAGTGCATATTTGGCCACCAGATTGAAAACCTTTGTCATATTTTGAGTTATTTTGGCCACATGCCTGTCCTCCTGATCAGTGTTCCTTTTGAATGAAAGTTTTTATTTTCTCAGATAAGAAAAGAGAGCAGAGATGTAGTGGTGGAATTCTCAACTTTCTATGCGTGAGGCTCTAATAAGCACAGATCATATGCACCCAGCCCATTCAAGCAGCATTAGTCATGTTGTCCATGCACCACCATGTGAATAAATCAAACTGAAGTCCTGATGTATATATCTCAGAGACATATTTCTCCAGCACATAAGCACATCACACATAGTACAACAGACACAACACACACATATCACACGACACACAACAAATGCACACAACAGCCACACACACACACACACACACACACATACACACGTGCAAAGACATAAATTACAGTAACAAAGATCAGTCAGGTTTATGCACCTGTAACAACTTTACACATTGCATACATTCCTCTTTGTCTGAGCCAACCCACTGGGCAGAATTTTATGCTGATTGGGTGGGTGCACACCTGACCCAATTGGGTGTGAAATCAAGCGAAATGACGTCGGGTGAGTGTCCCGACATGATCCCGCACTCGCGTGATATTTCAGTCGGCGGGCATGTGCAAAAGCCAACAATTAAGAGGCCAGTTAAGGTCATTAACGGCGTAATTGTCTTTAATTTTACGTTGTCCGTCCAACCTTACAGTTGGCGGACGGGCAAATCGGCCAGGCAGCCTATACATTTTACATGAAACCTCATCCAAGGGCGGGATGAGGTTTCCACAATGAAATTAAAAAATATATAAATTTTTGGGCAGAATTTTTATTCTGCTGACCTCATTGTGAGTGAGTCCCATGTTGGGACATTTTTTTTCAGATTTTAAAAGTCTTTATTTTTAATTGTAAAATTCTTCAACTCCCTGAGGCAGCTCTGTGCCCTCAGGGAGCTTTCAGTGAGTGCTCCCCCACACATGTACAGACTTTTGTTCTGCGTTTGTGTTCCTTCCGCCCCCACCCTAGCAGCGCTGAGGTTCTCGCCGTCAGGCGCCGATCGGGGGCAGGGGACCATTCCCCAGCTGTGCACGCCCAACAACCTCAAAATTCTGCCCAAAGTTTTGGAAAGCTGAAAAAAATTGTCCAAGCATCCCAATCAACCGTAAGGCTGGCTGGGCAGTGAAAAATATGTTTAAGTTAATAGCCTCTTAACTGTCGGCAGGCTCGCTGCCAACTCTCGTGCGTGCCTGCCGATTGAAATATCGAGCGAGTGCGCGATGACATCAGAACACTCGCCCAACGTCAACACGCAATATTTTACACCCGATCGGGTCAGGCACCCGTCTGCCTGCAGGACGTAAAATCCTGTCCTTTATTTTTGATTTTTCAGGTCTTCAGCTCCCCGAGGCAGCTCTCTGCCTTCAGGGAGCTTGCTGTTGGCGCTGGCCCACGCCCGCATTAACATCAGCACCCGCCCTCTTCCCACCCCCATCCCGGCAGTGCTCAGCTTCTCAGCACAGGTTTCGCACTGGTTGGCCATTAATTGGCTAGCCAGCGTGAAATCACACTCGGGGGCCAATCGCGGTCAGCCGTCCATTCCCCAGCCAATCCCGGGCCCACCAATCGTGCCCGCCCGCTGACCTAAAACCAGGGGTGAGGGGCTTCAGTTATTTGTGTCGTGTTATTATAATGTTATAATATCTTCGGCTTATTTACTGTACACAACACAAGGCACAAATCGCTCATAAGGGATTGGGTAAACACATTGTGGTTTTATTTATTAAGACTACGCACATGAAACAGTTATACATGGGTATAAAGCTTGAAGGCATCAGAGCTGTGTGTGTGTGTGTGTGCTCTGATCAAAGCAAAAGTGAAATTAATACTGGATCACATGACACATTTCCCTTCCAGTAATGTCATGTTGATATCCCTTAAAGGCATAATACAACATCCCCTCTTCCATTTTAAAGATACTTTTGTCTCCTTCCAAAGAAGTAGAACTATTTACAATACATGTTCATGTGTAGTTACCATTACATAAGTGTATAGATCGGATGAATCTATGAGTCTCTAAAGCACAAAGGTAATCTACAGGTATGGCCAGATCTTGGAATGGTAACCTTGTCTGAAGGTTTCTTTAATTGTTCACAGTGATCTGTGGGATTGTCATTCTTGAATGTTGTTCCTGGTTGCATTTGGGATTTTGCTCTAGATGCAATAGGACTGTACAGTGGTTGAAGTGCTGGAATGGATCTGATTTATCATCCGTTGTGCCTCACCATTGCGTCTTTCTGTTTAATGACTTCATAGGGCCTTGGCTCTAAACAAATCCTTGTCACCTCAGCTGGTTGCCAGGTACCTTCTGTGGAATTTCGCTACGGACAGAGATGTTGAAGCAACTGCAATCAGTTTGCCTTTGGGTAATATGTATGCTTTCTGTGAGGCATCAATCTCCAGCGTAGTTGTCTCCCTAGGATAGGAAAATTGCAATGCCGATGCTTCTGATAATGACTGTTCCAGTGCTTCGAAGAGGTATTGGTGGTCTTCATGCAACAGGAAAGGCACATCCTTTCTCAACAATTCCTTTTGCGATGAAGATTTTTGGATGAAATTAGGAACGTATGGAGACAAGAAATTAAAGAAACCTAGACATCTTTGAAGATCATCCTTATCTTGAGGAGTTGGCATAGCCTTAATATCCTCTATTTCACTAGGATCAGGTCATATGCCAGCACTGGATACATAGAACTGAAGAAATTGATCTGCTGCATATTGATGTCACATTTCAGACTGTTGAACACCAATCCTTCATTACGTGCCACGTGCATCAATAAGTGCAGATTATGGTCATGTTCTTGCTTTGTTCTTTCCACAACAGCTATATCGTCTGCAATGCAGGTGCATCCTGGTACAGTGAATGTAATGTGGTCCATGTCAGCTTGAAAGAGATCCTGCCTAACAGGAAAGTCATTGAAAACAGCATAGTCCAAATGGGGTACAAAATGTAGTAAAGTCTTGGGACTTCTCTGCAGAATGCACTGACCAGTAACCATGCTTGGCATCAAGCTTCAAGAAGAATTTTGCACCTATAAATTTCAGATTTAACTCCTCTAATGTGGGTATTTTGTAAGGACAACATTTCAAAGCATTTTAAATGTCATGGATTGAGGCATATTCTTAATGACCTGTTCTTTATGACACATCTGTTTGAACCGCACCAATCTGTGTGCTCTTGTGCTCTTCTAATTATGCCATCTTTCTCTATTTTGTCTACATCGACCTTCAATTTGTCTTGCATGTAGATGCTGCACTTACGTGGTAGATCAATTCACTGACTTGCATTCTCCTGCAAGTGTAATGTTGCAGCTCCCTTGAAACTGCCAATTTTGTCAAAACATTCTGGAAGTCTCCTTGTTAGATCATGAACTGAGGCGATAGGAGTAATTTCTGAGGTTGATCTGCCTTATGATGTCTGACTGATTCCATGGATTGTTACCAGTGTAAGGTCACGACATGCCAGTAGACCTGCAATCCATGATATAGAACATCTGTGACACCCAGGAGGATTGATCGTACTTGCATTCCAGGATTATGGATCCTGTAAGTGAAATTAGCGAACCATTGTATGCTGAAAGTTTCATAGCAGTAGGTTTCACCATGGCCTTCCATGTCTTTTAGGGTATATATCTTTTAGACACTTACCCCTGTGTCAATCTTGGCCAATACCAATTTTCTTAGGACAGATAATTTGAATCTGGGCAAACACTTCGGATGGTGTGATGGCATCTATGTTTGCCATGAGATTGACAGTGTGAAAAATGTATTCACCGCTCTTCATCTCATTGTGCACAGCGTCATCATTTTCTAGTTTGTCAATCACCTCATGTTATATGTTTCTGATGGGATACTGGATGGTCTTTCCTCTTGCTTGAAGGTACCCGCTGTATACAATCTGCTTGGATCAGTGCACAGCTCTTTGTAGCTGTATCAGCCTTTGCTCTTGTGCAGTCCTGCTGTCAATGGCCCTTTCTGCCACAGTTTGCAGACCTGCTGGAAAGCTGGGCATGTCCTTGGTGCTTCAGAAGGCCACATCTTCCACATGCCTTGCTAGATTTCAGTGTTCCAGTGAGTACATCAACAATTTGGGTTGTGCTTAGAGCCTGTAAGCTTTGTTGATCTGTGAGGATCGCTTCGTACTTACGTCCATCCTTGAGTAGCTCTTCGATACTATACGTTTTGGGCATGTCTAGTAGATTTTTCTGGAATGTTTCCATGGGAGTGGATGCGATCACCAACTCAACAAACCTGTCTTCTAGCTCTGTATTTGGAAACTCATAGTTCTTACCCTTTTGTCTGCGTCGGCTGACAATCGGTCTATGGGTTCTGTGGGCTGTTGTTTAAACGACATGAACTCTAGCTGGTGAATCCAGAAGTTTAACCTGATTCTGAACCGGTCTTCCAATGTAGTCCATGGGCAGGATTGTCCGGCACTGCCCGCCGTCGGGGTCATCCAGTCCCACCAAAAGTCAATGGACATTCCCCCATGGCAGCTTCTGCCACTGCAGGGCCGGAAAATCTCTGTCCCCCTTCTTTTGGGGATCCTTTGACTCTTTTTCTGTTAATCCTGATGTGTTCAGCTTGTGTAGACCTTCATCCCCAATTGCTAGGCAAGTTTTTATGGCTTGCTCACCTGGGTCAGGCACACCTAAATCACAAAACCAGAGCTCTGTATGTTATTTAAACATTTTGAATTTGGTCAGTAGGTCAGCTGTATTCCAATTCAAACTGGGGAATTTTGTGGACATTCGACAATACCCCTTCGACCTTCCTTCTCCCGTAGTACCTGGGATGAGGGTTGCTGTAGCCACTTTCACATGCTTTTCTCATGAAGACGCGTTGTGGTGGGAACGCACTGCTGAGTAATGACACCATTGCTTTTTATTCAATTTATTGTTCAGCAACTCCCAAAGCCACTTATTATAATCACAACCTTCTTTGGCCCAATTTTTATGATGGTCTTTTTTCCTGTTTGACTCTCCCCTTGCTCGCTATCGATCTGGCCCACATCCTGGTCACTCATCTTTCCCGTCTGAGCTAACCCAGTGCCGGTCCTCTCAACGTGCTGTCCCATTCACAGAACTAACAGGCTATACTCTGCAACGTCACCACGGGGGATCCATCTGCTTACTGGCTCTTTACTTGAGCCATGGCTCAGCGCTACCTCTCGAAAGCTTTTCTCCAGTCACCATGCTGTGTTTTCAACACTGTCCATGCTGCAACTTAGATGCAGTCTGATCAGAATGTCAAGGGTCTTCTCATGCCATGTAGCATGATCTAGGGCTGTTCACCATGTTGTACTTGTGCTTAATCTTGATGCCACCTATCCTACCATGGCTGATAACTATGTTGTGTTATTATAATATAATATCTTGGGCTTATTTACTGTACAAGACACAAGGCACCAATCGCTCATAAGGGATTGGGTAAACACATTGTGGGTTCATTTATTAAGACTAGGCACATGAGAACAGTTATACATAGAGCTTGAAGGCATCAGAGCTGTGCATGTGTGCTCTGCTCAAAGCAGAAGTGAAACTAAGACCAGATCAGACACATTTCCCTTCTAAGTAATGTCATGCTGATATCCCTTAAAGGTACATTACAACAATGTGGAAAGACTGGAAAGCTGATATTATTTTCCTTGGAGCAAAGAGGGCTAAAGGAAGATTTAACAGGGGTGTTCAAAATTTTGAGAGGTTTGATGGAGTAAATAAGGAGAAAATGTTCATGGTGCCAGAGGGGTCAGAAAAAGAACCCAAATTTAAGATAAAGAACCCAAAGGGAGACGAGAAGAAAGTTTTTTTTAATGCAGCCAGTCGTTATGATCTGGAATGTACTGCCTGAGAGAGTAGCAGAAGTAAATTCAACTGTAGCTTTAAGAAGGGAATTGGATATAAACTTAAAAAGAAAATATTTGCAGACCTGTGGGGAGAAAGCAAGGGAGTGAGACTAATTTGACAGCTGTTTCAAAGAGCCAGCAAGGGCATGATCGGCTGAATGGCCTCCTTTTGTGCTGTATGATTTTCTGATTCTGAAGTGTTATAAATTGGCCACATTTGAATTCAGATCAGATGATACAAGTCTAAAATTCACATACTAAATAACAATGGATATGAACTCATCCAAGTGAAGTTTATTCAGATGCTCACTAATGTGAATGTCCAAATGCAAGGACTGCAGAACATGCCTGAAAATACAAATAGCTCTTGCTTTCTAAGTAAAATTGCAACTTTAATATACTCTGCCAAAAGAAAAACTCTTAAAGGTTCTTATCAACACATGGAATTGGAGAACTCAATAATGCAACTTCAGAAGCATCCACAAAGGAGTACATGCAAATTCATTGAATTTGATGTTGAAGAGAACACTCAAATGACAGCATAGTCAGTTAGTAGTACTGTAATCTGACCGAAAATTCCAGGCCCAAAGTACATTTAAGGGTTAGGAATGGTAGACATTGGTTAAGTGCAATGCATTGGCATAACACTCTGAAATGGTAAAGCATATGTTTGTATGAGTGTTTCTTGGCATGATAGTTCCTGAGTGGAAACCAAATCCTTAGCTGCGCAGAAGGAAAATAGATATGTGTCACTCCACAACTAGTCCAAGGTACCAGCTTACAGCCAACTAAAGCTCAATATTGGCATTTGGGAGCAGGTTATCTGCTCACGTAGAAATACAGCATTCTTATTTGATATAAATTATCAAGAAAAAGTAGTTTCCTCACTATTAATTTGGCCATTTGATACCTGGAATATCGAATCATGAATAGTGAGAGTAACTTTCCCTCGCAGCTCTTCCAGTTCTGCTCTTACAAATCAGGACAAACTAGAAAATTAATGTTTTTGAGCTATTCTGGTGCCAAGAAGAGATCTTTCTGCTGTTTTCCAGCAATCAGCCTTTAAGAAAAAGTTACTATTATTTGTCAGCAGATGTACAATACTGGCAGTCAATCCTTCAGTCAAACATCTGTGGAATTGTAAATGAGATACAACTTGCTAAAGATTAATAAACTAGCATTTAGCAGATTACTGGCCAGCTGTAAAGTATGTAGGGCCCACTTCAAAGTGTCTCTGAAGTATAAATGTACGGGCAAATATCTATGTTAGAATGAGTCATGGGTTTACACAACTGGTGAGGCAGTGGTAACCTCAAACATGCAACACTCTTAGATATTATCATCACAAATTTGATTTATTTGTACCTTTAATAGTTTGTTGGTTTTTAAATAATATGAATAGTTTCATAAAATACCCACGATAGAAGAAAACAAAATTAATGGAATGTGGAGGAACAAACTGAAGACAAGAAGAAAGCAAATGAGAAAAAAAAGCAAGGAAAGAGTGTCAGAGGATAAGGAACAAAAGTGAAGCATAAGAAGTAAGTAAAAACAAAGTCTGTTTGAGGGAAAAGAAGGAACTCTCATTTGTCAGTTGTCTTTCATGACCTCAGGACATCCCAAAGCACTTCACAGCCAATGAAGTACTTCTGAAGTGTATTTTTTATTCTTCCATGGGTTGTGGGCATTCCCGTGTTCTTCTTTGAAAAGTGCCATGGGATCTTTTCCATCCACCCAAGAGGGCAGACAGGATTCTGGTTAATGTTTCATCCAAAAGACAGCATCCCCAATAGTGCAGTTGAATGTCAGCCTGGTTTATGTGTTTAAGTTTCTGGAATGGGACATGAACCCACAACCTTCTGATGCAAAAAGCAGGAGTGCTACCACTGAGCCCAGACTGTCAACAGTAGGACAGAAAAACAATAATTTCTTTCAGACATTTGTTGCCCAACCCTAATTGCCCTTGAACTGAGTTAAGATTCAGCCACATTCCTGCCAGTCTGGAGTCACACAGCAGATTTCCTTCCCTAGAAGACATTAGTGAACCAGATGGTTTTTGACAATAGTTTCATGGTCACGATTACCAAGACTAACTTTTAATTCCAGCTTTGTTAATTGAATTTAAACTCTATCAGCTGCAGTAGGATTTAAACCTGTGTCCCCAGAGCTTTAGCCCAGGTCTCTGGATTGCTAGTCTGGTGACATTACCACAATGTCCCTTGTAGTCATCATAAAGTAGGGAAAGGTGGTAGTCAATTTATGCACATCAAAGTCCCACCAGCAGCAATGAGATAAATGACTAGATGATCTGTCTTCGACACTGATTGTGTATTACCTGGGGAAAATTCCCATGTTCTTGGCCATGGGATCTTTTCCATCCACCCAAGAGGGCAGACAGGATTCTGGTTAATGTTTCATCCAAAAGACAGCACCCCCAATAGTGCAATTGAATGTCAGCCTGGTTTATGTGTTTAAGTTTCTGGAATGGGACATGAACCCACAACCTTCTGATGCAAAAAGCAGGAGTGCTACCACTGAGCCTAGACTGTCAGCAGTAGGACAGAAAAACAATAATTTCTTTCAGACAAGATATCGAGCTTTATTCTTTCCATAAGGTTTTGCTCACTAGCAATAATCAAAGTACCCATTGTGTTTAAAGGTCAAGGGCAGTATTACATAAATAGTAATATGAATAAAGAATTACAACAGCACTGCTTTTAGTGCTTTAAGCTCTTTTGATTCTACTTTTATGTCCTATACTGAAATTGATGACAGATTTTTGCAGGTTGTCTGGCTGCAATATTATATAGTAATGGTGCCACAGATGTAGGCATTGAAAAGACCAAATGGATCATTTAACAATGTAAGGAGTACTTAACTTAATTGGACATTGATCTGATTCATTTTTCATAATCATAGTAAATAGGGTTTATTATATACAATTTCAGGCAGGAATAAGCATTGAACCTGAAGGCAGAATTTGAATGAGGTCAGAATTGGGCTAGTGTGGAATAATTTGTAAAAATCTCAATCTTGAATTTTAGGCCTACCTATTTTGTAAAAATGGCAGCTGACAGGTATGTTTCTGACAATTAGATGGCTGATAATGAAAAAGGAGGACTATGCCTGAGGACCTAGAGAAACAGCACACACATTTTTCCCATTCTCCGTAGGCACAGAGCAAACACTGCCATAGAAATTAGACAACAGGGGAGTTTCCCAGGCCTCATGCCTCAGTTTCCTGTAGCTTTGTTATGGCACCCCAAGAAACAGCCAGTGGATCTTGTGTCTGGGACCAGTTAAGAGCGCCTGAGGGCTCAAGCAGCCAGACAAAAAAGGGACTTTTCCTTTACAATCTCCCATCAAGTTAATAGACTTTGAGGCTTCCTGTTCTTGGAACAGCAGCCAGAAAGTCCAAAGGTGGGTGGTCAGTCCAACAGCCACCTGCCTCATCCTGAATTTCCAGCACAAAGAGGGTGGGGTCCTGCACTGGAGCTGTGACCAGGCCCATCAAATTCAAGGGTAGAGAGTCCCAGAGAAATGGATAAAGACAAAATACTGCAGGTGCTGGAAATCTGAAGCAAAAACAAAAAGCGCTGGAAAAACTCAGCAGGTCCTACAGCATCTGTGGAGAGAAAGACAGAGTTAATGTTTCGAGTGCATATGCCTCTTCAACAGAGCTTCGAAGAAGAGTTGTACAAACTCGAAATGTTAACTCTGTCTTTCTCTCCAAAGATGCTGTCAGACCTGCTGAGTTTTCCCAGAGAAATGGAATTGTGTTTGGATGCACTTTACCTGTATGGTGCCCATGCCTGAGGATTGGGAACAGAAGCATTACCCTGCTGTTTTCATTGGGTAGGTTGACCTGTTCAGATTTGATTTGTTTCCCTTTCACATCATAGTTGAGACACTCAGGTGGAAATGTGACAAAGACTTTGCTTGCATGATGCTTTCAAGTGAGATATGCGGTAGATGTAAGACTGTACTAGTAGACTGTACTAGTGGATTTCCTGTTGCTCGAGAGGCGTCAGAGGATACAATATTTAATAATAGTATTTCATAATGTCATGTAATAGACAATGTCTAATTCGATGATTTGGTTGACTAAGTAAGCCATAATGAATAGTATTGTAAATTTTCCATCAGTGTTGTGGGGACTGAGTTCCACAGCTCTGCCCATTTTTGAAACCCAGTTGAATTGAATTTTGCCAGCACAGGGCAGGTCCTTCGAAGGCAGTCACTGGATTTCACAGCAACGGGGAGCAGATGCTGGGGTTTAGAAGCACTAGGAAGACGATCCAAGGTTTTATAGCAGTAATGTGACTGTGTGTTTCTAGAGTTTGGTACCACTGTGCAGTACGGGGCCCATGGATTTGGGAGAAATGGAGGTGGTGGGGGGAATGGGTGGTGAAAATTTGGAGATTATATCACAGGAGGATCCTTGTTTTCAGGAAGCACTGGGAGAGTTTAGGTGTGGCAGCACTGGGTGGAGTGTTTCACAAACTGGGTGGTCCCAGAATCTGATAAAAACAGTATTGAAGCACATTAAGCGGCTGATGGACTTTCTTTCTATCTGACTGACCTGGAAACTTTCCCAGGACCATGTCTAACAACCTTGTTTAGGTGGGGTCCCAGCAGTATCCGTACTTAAGCTTGGGAATGACTATAGAAATTAGATGCCTACAGTAGCTTAAAGGTCAAGCAGCCCAGAACATTGAGAACAATTTTGGTCCCTCCAGTAACAGTAACAAAGGTTGCTGCTATGGAAATCAATTCCCCTCAATGGTGCGAACCCACTTAAATATTTTATGCCATGTAATGTTTCCCCTAGCAACGTTGGACACCTATGGTGTGAGTAGTGACAAGGTGGTAACGATGGAAAATGTGACATGTGCATCTGATGTCACTCACGCAGTCATTGTCATCTTATTTAAATAATGATGCCAGAAAATAAGTTAGGTTCAGAAGTGTGTGTAGCTCCAGTGTGAATCGCTCTGTCTAATGTTCCGGTGCCACACATCACAGTAAAGCTACAAAAGTGATAGGACTGTCGCACTCAAGTGTGTTCAATTAAGAGGACCATCTGCCTGCTCAAAATTTCACACAAAATGTATGACATTTGCTCAATAAGGATGTTTGAATAATGGAGAAATTTTGTTTTAATATGGATATTATGCTGCCTCTTTCTCTCAGGCAGTTTGAATATTGCAATGTAGGTCTGCAGGAAGGAAGCTCAGATTTTCAATTCTAAAAGAACGTTGATCATCATTCTTTCTGATCTTTAATTTGGAGTACGTATCTGTCAGAAATGTGAACACCTTTTGTAAATTACGATGGAAGTAAGGTATTTTATCTCCCAAACTCAAACATCTTTTCCTTTGTCATGTCCAATAAAAATGTCATATTCCTAACTTTAATCATGGACTGAATTCAGCATATAATTACCTGGAACTGCCTTTTCTTTTAAAATAAAATGGCTGCTAAGATGGATGCCAAGTGTCAGATGAATTTTGGAATTTCTGCACAGACTCAGAACGACATCAAGTCTCTGCAAAGTTCCTAATTGAATAACCATGGGTGCGCTGCCTCCCTTGAATGGATATGCCATTTGTGGAATTCAGACCTCCTACTGTTTATGGACTTACCAAATCTCAAATTCTATGGAGCCCTGGACTCATTGGGCAGAATCATCCCAGATTTGCACTAAGTGCGGTAGCAGGTGTGGAAAATGACCTTCTGCCGACTGACCGCAATGGTGGCTTCTCACGCCGTATCATCCCAAACCCGCTGCATTAATTATGCATTTCCAGAAAACACGACGTTTCCATGGTGGGCAGGCTCTTATTCATCCGCCACGCCATCACCTCGCCGCTTCATATGTCGAGGACCATATTTAAAGTACAGCGCGTACACCTCTCAGTACTTCCTGCCCAGGACTGCTGTACAGAAGACATGGCCCTGAAAGACAAAAAGACTGCAGCCCCCAGGTTCAATGATGCATCCTTCGGGTGCCTTTTGGATGCCATAGAGGCTCGTTGAGATGTCCTCAACCCCAGCTCTGGTCGCAGGATGAGCAGCAACGTCACCAATCCGGCTTGGGAGTTAGTGGCAGCAATGGTCAGTGCCAACGCCCTGCAAAAGAGGACAGCTACCCAGTGCCACAAGAGGATGAATGATCTCCTCCATTCTGCCAGGATAAGTCACTCTTCTCATCACTCTCAACTCACACACTCACAAACCCATCACACATCCACAGGGCCCTCACTCACTGCCAGTTCAAGGGATATCACCATTCACTCTCTCACACACACCTTCATTGTCCTCAGCCCATCTATGGGACCACTCACCACCCACACATGCCAGGCATACTTATCATCTGGCCTGGCAGGCATCCTGCTTACATTCTATCCACTTCTATTCATGCAGGACAAGCTGGCACACAAGAGGGAGAAGTAGCAGACTGGTGCAGGAATACCTGAAATCAAGCTCCTCATGAACTTTGAAAACAGAGCCATCCAGCTGGCCGGTGAGGACCTGGACCATCCCTGTGCTGACCAAGTGAGCACCAAGTGCTGCTCTACCAAGTGAGGTTCCAGCAGTGCCACATCCATCAGACAACCATACCGTGAGTGCTGTGTCCTGTTTCACAAGCCATTGCCATGCACTAATTATCTCCTCTTGCTTTCATAGGCCCATCTGCCAAACAGCAAACAGAGTCCATGACCCAGGGCCTCCAATCAAGCCCCAAAGAAACCTCTGAAGAGGAATCTGGAGGCACCCTCCCTGAAGTCCCATCACAGTGCTCACCCACACCCTTCACCAGCGCAGAGACACACATCTCTGTGGGACCTAGCTTTAGAGTAGCCTCGGGATCACAACCTGGTGAGCACATCGCACTTTCTGATCCATAGCAGGCGGCGGCAGGGACTTCCCAGGTCCCCGGCACTCAGAGGACTGCTGGAGGCCTGAACGTTCCTGAGTCCAAGTCAGATGACTTCCCCCTGGACTCAGTAATTTTGGAGTTGCTGGTGCTGCAAAGGCAAGCTCGGGAACATCAGGAAGGGATATCCGCTGCACTCCTCAGATTGCAAAGCAAGATAGAGGAGTCCGTCCACCTTCAGGCTGAGGTGATACCGCCGGAATGCCAACACACCGAGGTCAATGCTGGCAGGATGGCGGCTGCCATGGAGACCTTGGTCCAGGACATTGCTCCTGCACTGCTGTGCAGGCTGAACTCCATCACTGATGCCAAAGTTGGCCTCCAAAGGTGTGTATGCGCGAGGGGTGCAGGGCAGCCTTATCTCACTCCAGCTGTCCCTGCTCCTCAAGGAGTCAGCCAGATGCCCTTGGGCACCCATAGGGAGGAGGGTCAGCAGGTGCACACCCCAGGGCCATCCACCTAGGTGACTCCAGGAGTGTCCAGCTCGTCCAAATCCCCTCTTCCATGTGACTCTACAAGCTCCAGCTCCACAGCTCAAGGATGGTGCCACTGCCACACAGCAGGACTCCCAAAAGCAGGCCGGGGCCCTCCAGGTCTCGACCCTCCAGAGAATGCCCACCAAGGTCATCACAGACAGGGTGTCACAGTGAGCAGGCTGCCTCCACCTCCGCTGTGGATGTCCAGGGAGCATCAAGATGTAGCGCCAGGGTTAGAAAGGTTAAGAAGATGTAGTTGCACAGCCTGGGCACAGGCGTCAACCACTTGTACATAATGTTCACTATTGTAAGTAAACTCTCAACAATGTCTCCCTGCCTATCGCTTCTTGTTCTGATGAGCAGCGTTCATGTCACTCAGATGTGAAACCTTTCTGCACAAGATAAAGGCAGGCATCTCAGTCCAGGGCCTCTTCCCTGTGCTTTGTGCAGCCTTCAGACCAAAGTGATGGTCCGGCCTCACACTCCCTGGAGATATTACTGATGCCTGCGCCTCGATGGTGCTGGTCATTGCTGCCAGAATGTAGTGGGCAGGCGGCACAGCCAGCTGGATGGCTCTGTTTTCAAAGTTCATGAGGAGCTTGATTTCAGGTATTCCTGCACCAGTCTGCTACTTCTCCCTCTTGTGTGCCAGCTTGTCCTGCATGAATAGAAGTGGATAGAATGTGAGAGCCACATTCTCAGAGGCTACGTGAAGATCTATGGAGTCTCTTCACTGCATGTTGTCATCATCTTCCTGCATTTGAGCGATTATTAGGGCCTCCACAATGTCTCCATGACAGCAGCATTATCACAGAGGGCATGTGCGCTGCCATAAGCCAGACTGGAGTCAAACATTCATAGATGCAATGTGAGGATCTATGGTGTCTCCTCACTGTATGTCGCCATCATCCTCCACAAATCTAGCAGCTATGAGGGCCGCCCAAGCACGCCTGCCTTGTCTGGCCAGTGCCAAGGCCTCATCACCGTTATTGTTACCTTCGAGGACCTCATCATCATCGACGTCCTCTTCATTTGAGGAGGGCTCCAACTCCTCTATCTCCTCCTCAGCCAGCTCCCCTCCCTGTTGCAGCATCAGATTGTAAAGGGCACAGCAGCCGACGTTGATGCTTGATACCCTCTGTGGGCTGTACTGCAGGGCTCTACCAGATCGGTCCAGGCACCGGTATCTCATCTTCAGCATCCTGATGATCTGCTCCATCAAGTTGCGAGCTGCAGCATGAGCCTCATTATATCTTTGCTCTGCTGCAGTCTGAGGCCGCCGCATGGGTGTCATCAGCCACGGCCTCTGCGGGTAGCCCTTGTCCCCAAGGAGCCAACCCTGTGGACCCTGGAAAACATCAGGGATCTGTGACCAACTGAGGATGTAGGAGTCGTGTACACTCCCTGGAAACCGTGCACACACCTGCAGGATGCATTTGTGGTGGTTGTCCACCAGCTGCACATTCAGTGAATGGAAGCCCTTGTGGTTGACATAGTTGACCCCTTGTTGCAACAGAGATCTGAGTGAGTGCAGTCGATTGCACCCTGCACCTGTGGGAAACCCAAGATCTGGGCGAATCCAATCGCTCTTGCATCCTGGCTGTCCTGGTTTCGGGCGAAATGCACAAAGTTGTGTGCCTTTGTGAAGATGGTATCCATGACCTCATGGATGCATTTGTGGGTGGAGGCTTGTGGTACCCCACAGAGGTCACCTATGGAGCCCTGAATGGAACCATTGGTGTAAAAATTGAGCACCGCAGTCAGTTTCACGGCCACTGGCTGTGGATATCCTCCATGTCCCCGTGACGCCAAATCCTGCAGTAACTGGCAGATGTGACTGGCCAGTTCCCTAGATATGCGCTGTCTTCGGTGACACTGGTTCTCAGTCATCTGCAGGAATGAAAGATGGCATTTATAGACCCCACGTCTAGCTAGGCGCCGACCAGCGACGGCTCACTGTGGCTCTTCAGTGGCGTGTGCGGGAGTCCGAGCCGCCCCTTCTACCTGAGGGTGCTGCTCCTTCCTCTGCGCAGTCAGGTGCCTCAGTTGCTCTCTCCTGCGTCATCTTCACTCTCTGCATCTGCCATGAGGCAAGATGAAAGAGAGAAGCGCATGAGTTAGCTTGGATGTTCTAAGAGCCTCTCTTGGTTAAGTCTGAAGGCCCCTTAACACATCCCGGAGTACTGGCCACCACTTGGCTGGCCAGAGTTTAGTGCGCTGTATGGCTGCCTGAAACCCCAACAACCTCCACCCCACTCCACCCGACTGATTGGCGGCAGCTTTGCCCATTGGACTGCATGCTGTGCTCTCAGCTCAGGCACAGGCATTCTCCTAACCCACACTGCAAGGCTGCACTGTTAGCTTGAACCATAGGGGAGACTGGTCCAACCCGGGATGATGACATTGGAAGGGGCTGTGAGCGCCTCCACCAGTGACTGCTCCACGACCAGCTTTAACAAGGAGGTTGTACAACGTGCCCAATGGTCCAACTGTCCTGCAGTCTGCTAAAACACTCATTAGTTTGCAGTCTGTGCTTGATGGGTGAAAAGCTTCGGAGCACTTCGTGGCATTTTCATGCCTCTGCATTGCTTGAGTGGGCAGATAAGCTAGAGACCCGACTCCATGTATGTCAATGTGAGGACATCTGAACTGTCTCAGTTGCAGAGGAATGGTCACTTTATACAAGGTTTCCCTAATGTGTGGCTGCTTCCCCCCCGACCCCCCGCACATGCTGGTGTACTACCTTCAACCGCAGGCCAGACCTTGCCCACCCCCCTCCAACACACCTCAGCCTCGAAGTCCAACAGGTGACTCAGGTGAGCACTGCCCAATGTCACTCCAAGTTCCCCTCAAAATGCAGCCGCCAAGTTTCTTGCCTTATATATGCTGTTGTAAAACACATTGGCATGCAATCATGCCGATATGGGTGGGCGATCCGGTGGGGGGAGGGGAGGGGATGATTCCAGAAGGCTGGTCTTATAATGATATGCAGATGTATTACAATGAGGTCCCCGACATCTGATAGCGGGAAACATGGCTCGCCATCAACGGGCTGAGCAGATTATCACAAACTGGTTTCACGACGTTGTGAAACCAAGTTCTGGCCTTCTCGCCATATTGTCCACTCGCGCTGCCAAGCACGCCTGATGCCAGCGGGCAGGGAAAATTCTGCCCATTGTCTCTGAACTCAAAACAAAGAGAACTGTAGAGAAGCCAGTTCTTCATGAATAGGTGCAAATGACCACCACACATCCCCCATTGTGTAGCAATGGCTTCTAAATTCAAATCATTCTGGGTGGACAATAAAAGTATGATCATGTGGTCACATGACCGAGAATGACTGCAGGCAACAATCTTATTACCCCAAGGACCAGGAGGTAATCAGTCAGTCTGCAAACAGCACAGCAAGAAACAACAGCAGCAGCAAAGGCAGCAACATGTATGCCTTAGAACTGGAGACTGCAACATTGTAAGGTCACCAAGTCCATTCAATTATAAGTCGCCCAGTGCAGAAAACTGACCAAGTAATAAGACTACAGGCAACTAACTTTGTGACCTGCTGAAAATCCACCCTTTTGAGGGAATTCTGCAATTACTTTGATGTACAATTCTGTTATTGAATTCACCTCGCTACACTTCAAGAGTGAAAAAGGCCTGTACTGAGGCAAGCCAATCACGTGTCTTGCAAAGCCCTCCCTTGTTTGTAACTTGTAAAATTGCACTATTCTCTTTCACTGTATTTTCCTCGTGTGTGCCTGTGGCTGGGATTTTCCGCTTCCTCCCACAGCGGGCATCATGGCGGGCGGGAGCAGAAAATATTGCAAGAAGCAAAAAATCGGTTTTACGTCGTTGTAAAAGCACTTTGCAATTGTGCACTCCAGCCTTCAATGGCAGGCTGCATTTCCCACTGCGGCACAGCGGGAATGTCATTTAAATCGCATAGTTTTGAACTTCAAAAGGACATAGACATGTTGGCGGATTGGGTAGTCAAGTGGCAGATGAAGTTCAATACAGAGAAGTGAAAGGTGAATAATTCTGACAGGAAGAATACGGTGAGACAGTATAAAATAAAGAGAGAAACTCTAAAGGAGGTGCAGGAACAGAGGGACCTCGGTGGATATGTACATAAGTCATTAAAGATGGCAGGGCGTGCTCAGAGAGCAGTTAATAAAGCATATAGTATCTTAGGTTTTATTAATAGGGACCTTGAGTACAAGAGTAAGGAGGTCATGTTGAACTTGTATAAGACACTAGTTAGGCCTCATCTGGAGTATTGTGTCCAGTTCTGGGTGCCATACTTGAGGAAGGATGTGAAGCTATTGGAGAGAGTACAGAGGAGATTCACAAGAATGATTCCAGGGATATAGAACTGTAGCTATGAGGATAGATTGGAGAGGTTGGGACTGTTTTCCTTGGAGAAAAGAAGGCTGAGAGGAGACTTGATAGAGGTATTCAAGATCCTGAGGGGTATGAACAGGGTAAATACAGAGAAACTGTTCACACACTATAGAGCATCAAGAACTAGAGGGCACAGATTCAAAATAATTGGCAAAAGGCATAAATGTGATGTGAAAATGTTTTTCACCCAGAGGGTGTTTGGAGTCTGGAACAAACTTCCTGAAAGGGTGGTGGAGGCAGGTTTGATCGAGATATTTAAAAGGGAATCGGATTGCTACCTGAAAAGAGAGAATGTGCTATGTCGGTATGAATGTACACCAGGGCATATATAAGGAGTGCATTTTGCAAATAAGTTTCAATACCCTGCTTCGTCCTTGAAACCTTTTCCTTTGTCTTGATCTCCAACTTTCACATACTTCTCTGCTTAGCTCCTACTCACACTAAATAAATAAAAACTCAATAAAACATCTCGGTTTCATCCAATTGTACTTAAAATGGCATAAAACTGGTCTTGGGCCAAAATTATTTGATGCCAATTTCTGAATGGTTTGGAGATGCAGAAGGCCACAGAACATCTAGATCTGTTGTGTTTCAATTGAAAAACATGCATGATCGAATTTTAAATCTCATTTTCTCACCTTTTCCTCTCCCAAGCTCATTAAATGATGCTGGCGTTATGGTTCCAAAGACACTGGAGTGAAACTGGAGCTTTTCCTGCAACATACGAACATACGAATTAGGAAGGAGAGGCAGCCCCTCAAACTTGCTATCATGGCTGATCTGATTTTCACCTCAACTTGACATTCCTGCCTACCCCCAATAACCTTTCACCCCCTTGGTTATCAAGAATCTATCTACCTCTGCCTTAAAGATATTCAAGGACTCTGCCTCAACCACCTTTTGAGGAAGAGAATTCCAAAGTCTCACAACCTTCCAAGAGAAAAAAAATTTCCTCATCTCTGTCCTAAATGGGTGACCCCTTATTCTGAAACAGTGACCCCGAGTTCTAGTTTCTCCCACAAGCGGAAATATGCTCTCCACATCCACCCTGTCAAGTCCCCTCAGGATCTTATATGCTTTAATCAAGCAGCCTCTTACTCTTCTAAACTCCAGCGGATCCAAGCCTAGCCTATCCAGCATTTCCTCATAAGACAACCCACCCATTCCAGATATTAACCTAATAAACTTTCGCTGAACTGCTTCTAATGCATTAAATCTTTTCTTAAATAAGGAGACCAATATTGTACACAGTACTCCAGATGTGGCCTCACTGATACCCTGTATAATTGAAGTAAAACATCCTTACTCTTGTATTCAATTCCCATTGCAATAAACGATAACATTCTAGGTGGAATTTTGTGGACCGTTGTGGGGGAGGGGGGGGTAGACCATAATACACGGCCAGCTATTAGAAATCCATTGACATCGGCAGGACCGGAAGATCCTGCTGGTGGGAGCAGCCGTAAAATTCCATCTTCTATTAGCTTTGCTAATTGCTTGATGCACCTGCATACTAACCTTTTGCAATTCATGCACGAGGACACATAGATCCATCTGCATCTCAGAGTTCTGCAATCTCTTACCGTTTAGATAATATGCCTCCTTTTTATTCGTCCTGCCAAAATGGACAACCTCACATTTTCCCACCCCATCTGCAAGATCTTTGCCCACTCACCTAACCTATCTATATCTTTTTGTAGCCTCCTTATGTCCTCTTAACAAATTACTATCCTACGTACTTTTGTATCAACAGAAAATTTAGCAACCATCCCATCGGTCCCTTCATCCAGATCATTTATTTGAATTGTAAAGTGTTGAAGCCCCAGCACTGATCCCTGTGGCACACAACTCCCTGCCAACCAGAAAGTGGGCCATTTATGCCTACTGTCTGTTTCCTATTAGCTAGTCAATCTTCTGTCCATGCCAATATGTTATCCCTACACCATGAGCTTTATTTTCTGCAATAACCTTTGATGAGGCACCTTATCAAATGCCTTCTGAAAATCTAAGCACAGTACATCCACTGGTTCCCCTTTATCCACAGCACCTGCTACTTCTTCAAAGAATTTCAATAAGCTCATTAAACATAGAGCATAAATTTGCGCTGAGTGGGCTGGCGGGCACGCGCCCAATCCGCTCAAGCGTAAAATAACGCACGATGACATTGGGCGAGCATCTTGACGTCACCACGCAGTCATGCGATATTTCGGTTGGTGGGCATATGCAGGAGTCGGCAGTGCGTCCGCCAACAATTAACAGGCCTTTTAAGGCCATTAAAGTAACAATTGACAGAAATTTTTTGCTACCCATCCAACCTTACTGTCGGCAGGCAGGCGAATAGGCCAAGCAGCCTTTGGATTTTTTAGGAACCCTCATCTATGGGCAGGATGAGGTTTCCAACAGCAATTAAAAATTAAATAAAAGATTTTAAATTTCATTCATAACATGCCCCTGCTCATGTGACAGAGTTACATGAGGGGACATGTTTTTAACAATGGTAATTTTTTTATTTCTGTGTTTCTAAATCTTCAGCTCCCTGAAGCAGCTCTGTGCCTCAGGGAGCTTTCATTGTGCGCACTCGCGTGCATGCGCGAACGTCCGCACTCGCCCTCCTCCTGCCCCCTCCCTGGCGGTGCTCAGTGTTGTAGCGTGCAGTTCAAACTGGTTGGCCGTTAATTGGCGAGCCAGCATGAAATCCATGTCGGGGCCCGATCGTGGGTGGTGGTCGGCTTCGCGAGTGCTCTCGGGCCTGCCCGCTGCACCTGCCCGACAAGGTAAAAATCCTGCCCATGATGTCCCTTTCCAAAAACAATGTTGACTCTGCCTGATTACCTTGAATTTATCCAAGTGCCCTGATATAACGTCTTTAATAATAGCTTCAAACATTTTCCCCATGACAGATATTAAGTTAACTGGCCTATAGTTTCCTGCTTTCTGTCTCCCTCCCTTTTTGAATAAAGGAGTTACATTTGCTATTTTCCAATCTAATGGAACCTTCCCTGAATCTAGTGAATTTTGGAAAACCAAAATTGAACCAACGCATCAGCTGTCTCACTAGCCAATTCTTTTATGACCCTAGGATGAAGTCCATCAAGATCCAGGGGCTTGTCAACCCACAGTTCCAACAATTTGCTAAGTACCACTTCCCTGGTGATTGTAATTTTCTTGAGTTACTCCTTCCCTTCCAATTTTTAAAATTTATTCATGGGACATGGGTGTAACTGGCTAGGCCAGCATTTGTTGCCCATCCCTAATTGCCCTTGAGAAGGTGGTGGTGAGCTGCATTCTTGAACCACTGCAGGTACACCCACAGTGCTGTTAGGGAGAGAGTTCCAGGATTTTGACCCAGTGACAGTGAAGGAACGGTTAAATATTTCCAAGTCAGGATGGTGAGTGGCTTGAAGGGGAACTTGCAATTGGTGGTGTTCCCATGTGTCACCTGCCCTTGTCCTTCTAGATGGTAGCAGTCATGGGTTTGGAAGGTGTTTTCTAAGGAGCCTTGGTGAGTTCCTGAAGTGCATCTTGTAGATGGTACACACTGCTGCTGTGCGTAGGTGGTGGAGGGAGTGGATGTTTGAGGATGGGGTGTCAATCAAGCAGGCTGCTTTGGCCTGGAAGGTGTCAAGTTTCTTGAATGTTGTTGGAGCTGCACTCATCCTGATTTACAGCTACTTCTGGGATGTTACTTGTATCCACTATAGTGAAGACTGATGCAAAATACCTATTCAATTCATCTGCCATCTCCTTATTTTCCATTATTAACTCCCCAGACTTACTTTCTATAGGACCAATGCTCACTTTGTTAACTCTTTTCTTTTTTAAATATCCATTGAAACTCTCACGGTCTGTCTTTATATTTCTAACTTGCATTTTCTTGTGCTCTAATTTTTCCCTCCTTATTAATCTTTTAGTCATTCTTCACTGTTTTTTATATTCTGTCCAATCCTTTGACCTGCCACCACCTTTGTGTAATTATGTGCTTTTTCTTTAAGTTTGAGACGATCTTTAACTTTTGTAGTTAAACATGGATAGTGGGCCCTCCCCTTGGAATTTTTCTTTCTCATTGGAATGTATCTATTCTGTGTATTCTGGGATGTCCCCTTGAATGTCTGCCACAGCATCTCTATTGACCTATCCCTTAACCTAAATTGCCAGTTCACTTTCCCTAGCTTTGCTTTCATGCCTTTGTAATTGCCCTTATTTAAGTTTAAAATACTAGTCTTAGACACACTCTTCTCTCCCTCAAACTGAATGTAAAATCCAATCACATTATGATCATTGCTACCTAGGACACCTTCATTATTAGCTCATTAATTAAACCTATCTCACTGCACAATACCAGCTATAGTATAGCCTGCTCCCTGGTTGACTCCACAATGTGCTGATCTAAGAAATTATCCTGAAAACATTCTATGAATTCGTCATCTATCCTACCTTTGCCAATCTGGTTGTTCCAATCTATGCATAGATTAAAATCCCCCAGGATGATCACTGTACCTTTCTGATGAGCTCCCACTATTTCTTCTTTATACCCTGCCCTGCCATGTGATTACAGTTAGGGCGCCTGTACACCACTCCCACAAGCTACATCTTGCCTTTATCATTCCTCATCTCTACCTAAACCAATTTTGTCTTTTTATTATTTTTGCAACCTTTAGCCTTATCTGTTGGTTTACTATTAGACTTGTACTCTCTGTCCCTTCCTGTCAGGGTCTGTTTATCATTTCTCATATTTCCCACCTTCCTCTCTTACTTTGTCTCTACTCTTTGATTTACCACATCTTCCCACATTTGATTCCTTCCTCCCACTATTTAGTTTAAAACCCTTTCTACTTCCCTAGTTCTGCAAAAACACTCGTCCCAGCATGGATCAGGTGTAGATTGTCCCAACGGTACAGCCCCCATTTTCCCCACTACTGGTGCCAGTGCCCCATGAACTGGAACCTACTTCTCCCACACTAGTCTTTGAGCCACACATTCATTTTTCTAATCTTATTTGCCCTATGCCAAATTTCACGTGGCTCAGGCAATAATCCAAAGATTATTACCTTTGAGGTTCTGCTTCTTAATCTGATACCTAGCTCCTTTTACTGAATATGCAGCACCTCTTTCCTAGTCCTGCCTATGTTGTTGGTACCTACATGGACCACGACAACTGGATCCTCCCTCTCCCACCACAAGTACCTCTCCCAGCCCTGAGCAGATGTCCCGAACCCTGGCATCGGGCAGGCAACACAGGCTTCTGGACTCTCACTCTTTGCTGCAGTGAACAGTGTCCATCCTCCTCATTATACTGTCCCCTACTACCACTACATTCCTGTTTGCTCCCCACATTTGAACAGCCTCCTGTACCATGGTACCATGGCCAGCCTGCTCATCTACTTTGCAGACCTTGCTTTTGTCCACACAGGTTGTGAGCACCTCAAACCTGTTTGACAATTGCAGCATTTGAGGCTCCTCCACTCCTGTTTGCTCGGTTCCTTTACCTGTCTCACTCACGGTCCTCCTGTCCCTCTTCACTGAACAGACCACCCTATTCTAAGAGGTGTGACCGTCTTCTGGAACAAAGTATCCAGGTATTTCTCCCCCTCCCTTATGTTGCATAGTGTCTGCATCTCAGCTTCCAGATCAATAATCCTGATCCGGAATTCCTCTAGCTGCTTAGACTTCATGCAGGCGTTTTTGTCCAGGATTGACTTGGTGCCCAAAAGCTCCCACATTCCACAGCTGCAACATAACACCTGTCCTGTCATTGTTACTTATGTTATTTCATTACTTTAATTTAATTACTTTCTTAATTAACTTAGAATAATTCTTATGTATACTACAATTTAATTAACTTATTAAATGCTAGTACCACCTACAACTAAAATTTACACAGGTATGTGCTTTAGGTAATTATTTTAATGATTTTGTTTTATTATTTGTTTTATTTTAAAGTTCTAGTAATTAACACTGAGCATGGGGAATCTCATAAGTGAGTGGAGATTTCCTAGCCTGAGGGAGTGTGATGTAGCCTTGCTAGAAGCAGGCAGCTAATCCAGCAGCTCTGTAAATAAAGTTTGTTGTTCAACTAAAGAAGCCTCTCGGTAGTACATTTCTATATCTGGCAATGAGAATAAATGATCCTGGCGCTGCCTCTCACCCTACAACTCTAAGTATCTCATTTTAAAAGAGGAAAGTAAGAACAAAAATTATACTCACCAGGGTGCCTCTCTTTGGGAGGATTGACCCATTTGACTCCTCCACGGAGGACTAGAGTCAATACATCGAGCGCCTCGAGTTTTATTTCCAGGCCAACAAAATAGGGGAGGAGGCAAAGCACAAAGCCATTCTTTTGAGCATCTGTAGGAGTCAAAGCTACAACCTTAGTCCCAGGCTCACAGCCCAAAGCACACCAGACTCCAAATCGTCAGTGAGCTTGTGGATTTAGTGAAGGGCCATTTTCAGCCCAAACCATAGATCATTATGCAATGATTCAAATTTAATACGAAGGTGAGGGCCCCAGGTGAATCGATTGTGACTTGTATTGCTAACTTGAAGCAATTGTCAGAACATTGTGATTTCGGAGCAACCGTGAACAACATGCTATGGAATCGATTAGTTTGTGGCGTGCGCAACGATGCCGTTCAGCGTCGATTGCTTGTAGAAGTTGATGTAACTTTTTAACGAGCAATGGACATAGCAAAGGCCATGGAAGGCATTGAAAAAGATTCACAGGAGCTACAGAGCTTGCAAAATGCCGCCGTTTACCAGTTAGGGTGGGAACCTGTAGACAGGCGCGGCGCCAAAACTGCAGAAGCAGCCATAAAGCGGTAATCATTCCCAATCACCCAGACATCAAAAAAACATACTGGAGGCAATCAGACCAGCGATCTTGATGTTGAAATGTTACCAGTGTGGGGGTAACCACACTCCTGAAACATGTGGATTTAAGGAGGCCGAGTGTCGCAAAAGAGGACATCTGATAAAGCAGTGCAAAGCTGAGTCCAGGCTGCCAAGTAACCAACCAGTGAAGATGTTAGAAGTACATAATGTGAAAGAGCCTGAAGTAACTGATTCTGACATTCACTCCCTTTTCAATCTTAAAGCTGTCAAGGCAAACCCTATTACTGTCACACTCCACATGAGCAGAAGCCTCTATTTATGGAGATGGATACAGGGGCATCAGCCACAGTGATGGGCGAGCACACATTTCAGTGCCTGAGAGAACGTACCAACCCTTGAGCTTGGAGAGAACTTCTGCCCAGTTGAAGACTTACACAGGAGAAGCCATAAAAGTAAAAGGCATGGCCATGGTACCTGTGAGCTGTGGGCAGCAGGCAGCCCAGTTCCCAGTAATAATAGTGACTGGGGAAAGACCTAACCTTCTGGGCTGTGGGTGGCTAAAAGAAATCAACTTAAATTGCTCCGAGATTTCTCAAGTGCGGGCAGGAGGACTGCTAGATTTGTTGAAAAAATACAACACCGTCTTTCGCAACGAATTAGGAAAAATAAAAGACTTGAAAACCAAGATTTATGTTGACCCAGAGGCAACTCCCCGATTTTTTTAAGGCAAGTGGATGCTGAGTTAAACAAAAACAAAAATACCTGGAAAAACTCAGCAGGTCTGACAGCATCTGCAGAGAGGAACACAGTTAATGTTTCGAGTCCATATGACTCTTTAGCAGAACGCTGAGTTAAACAGGTTGGAGGAACGAGGCATCATACAGCCAGTTCAATTTTCGGACGGGCAGCACCTATCATTCCTGTTCTGAAACTGGATAAGACCGTCCGTATTTGCGGCGATTATAAGCTAACAGTTAACCAGGCTGCCAAGTTGGATAAATATCCAATTCCAAGAATTGAAGATTTGTACCCAAAGCTGGCAGGAGGTCAATCCTACGCTAAGTTGGATATGAGCCACGGGTGCCAGCAACTCGAGTTAGATAACATATCCCGAGTGTATGTCACAATAAACACACACAAAGCCCTATTCCAGTATATGCGCCTCTCTTTTGGCGTGACTTCGGCATGTGCAATATTTCAAAGGACGATGGAGAGTCTGCTACAGGGCTGTAGTATATCTTGACGATGTCCTCATAGCTGGATTGACAGAAGCCGAGCATTTAGCAAATTTCAAGGAGGTATTAAAAAGATTTCTGGAAGTGAGAACTTGCCTAAAAAAGGAGAAATGCGCTTTCCAAGCCACCAAGGTTAGCCACCTGGGGCACCGTGTAGCCGCACAGGGATTACATCCTGTGGAAGAAAAGGTTAAGGCAATAAAGGAGGCACCTTCACCACAAATACCACCAAACTGAAATCATTTTTCGCGATGGTAAACTACTAGGGGTGATTTTTACCAAACTTATTGACTGTACTGGCCCCCTTGCACATACTGCTGAAGAAACACCAGCGTTGGTCCTGGAAGGCTCCACAGGAGGCAGCCTTCAACAGAGTAAAACAACTGCTGCACTCCTCAACCTTATTAGTGCACTTCAACCCATCTAAAGAATTGATATTGACCTGCGATGCCTTTCCACATGGTGTTGGTGCAGTGTTAGCACATGAAATTGACGACAGCTCCGAGAGGCCAATAGGTTACGTATCAAGAATCCTCTCAGTGGCTGAAAAAGGTTATTCGCAGGTCAAGAATGAAGGACTGTCAATAGTCTTCAGAGTTAGAAAATTCCACTAGTACTTACATGGCAGGCATTTTACCGTGATCTCCAATCATAAACCGCTTTTGGACCTTTTCAAAGATGACAAGGCTATCCCACCAATAGCCTCAGCAAGAATTCAGCATTGGGCTACAAATACACTCTCAAGCATCAACCTGAGATACACATAGCGAACGCTCTTACCCTCGCAAGAAAGCATCGTGTGTATGCCTGTACCCCAAGAAATTGTCCTTGCATTGAATTTCTTAGACACATCGCCCATCTGCATGAAGCAGGTCAGGAACTGGACCAATCGAGATCTGCTTCTGTCCAAAGTGAGAGACCAGATACTTATAGGATGGTTAAATGAGCCAGTCTCTGTGGAAATGAATCCATTTTTTATCCGCAAATACGAATTAAGTTGTCAGGATGGCATCATACTCTGGGGAGCAAGAGTGGGCATTCCTGTACCAGGCAGAGAACTGATCCTAATCAAATTACACAGTGCTCATCCTGGCATTTCTAAGATGAAAATACTGTTGAAGTTACGTGTCATGGCCTGGTATAGATGCAGATATCGAGAAGCTAGTCAAGCTCTGTCAACAGTGCCAACTGCAGCAAAAGGTGCCAGCTGCAGCTCCCCTACACCCTTGGGAATGGCCTTTCCAGCCATGGGTGCAGGTCCATATAGACTATGTGGGTCCATTCCTAGGCACAATGTTTTTGCTTATAATTGATGTATAGTCAAAATGAATGGAGATTTTTGAGGTGAATTCACCTCCCATTGAAAGGTCATGCCAATGCTTTTCGACTCATGGATTGCCCGAAGTCATTGTATCAGACAATGGAGCCGTATTTACAAGCGCTGAATTTCAGAACTTCACCATTCTAAACAGCATTAAACACATCCGAACTGTGCCTTACCACCCAGCATCACACGCCTAGCCAAGACAACTGTCGACTATTTCAAGTCAGGACTAAAAAAATTGTTGGCAGGAACCTTGGAAACCAAAATCTCACTCTTCCTTCTTAGCTACCACATGACTCCATATGCAACAATGGGAGGTCCACCAGCAGACCTCCTTATGAAGCGTTGTCTCAGGACAAGACTGAGCCTCATATTTCTAAATTTGCCAGGGAGGGTAGAGAAGTACCAAGGTAATCAGAAAACAAACCATGATTTGCACAGTAGAGCCTGGAAATTTATGGTAGATGAAGCCGTATATGTAAAAACTTCAGTCGTGGTCCAAGTTGGATCCCAGGGATTATTGTCTGTGAGACTGGACCCTTTTCATACCAAGTAGCTATGAAAGGCTGGATCATTCGTAAACACATGGATCACCTGAGGAACAGGGAGACGCTTCCACTGTCAGTGTTGCCACCAAGGAATGTTTTTGAACCTGTAAATGCCGAAGTACCTGATCGACCTGTTATAGATATAACTGATGTCTCCATTGAATCAAATAGTGATGAACTGCCTGTGCCAAAAGAGGTCCCTTTATCGCAGTTCCTGTTAGTGTTGATCCTGTAGGAGAGCCTCAGACTATAGAATTATGCCACTCTACCTGGAACAGAAAACCCCCTCAACAATTTGATTTGTAATTGCTGGGCCTATGTATATAATTGCATAATCTGAATTCATGGCAAAGTGCAAGTGTGATTATTTCTAAGATTTTTGACATTGTTTTATATTCACCTGCAAAAAGTAATTTGAGTAAAAAATGTAAAGTAAGGAATTAAAGGAGGAGGGATGTGGTAATTGTTGCTTTAAGACCAGCCTTACTGAATACAGGTTGTCATAATAATAGTTGATTGGACTCCAGTATAGCTATTATACAGTACTCTGTACTAGATAGGGGATCACGTGACCTGGGGGTTGAAGGTCAGATAGCACATGGTGGAACCTGTTTTGATAGAATACTGTTGCTGTAGATATGTGTTTATGTTGGGAAAATGTGTTCCCAATAAAGTTAGCTCAGCTACAATGTCGACGACCTGTGTGCATCATTGAAACAAAAAACAAGACATGGTATCAGAAGTAAACTAAACGCAATGATGGAAGTTCTGAAACCACCAACAGAGCTCAGTTTGGAGGGCAATCTTGCCGAAAACTGGAAGAGGTTCCAGCAACAATTCAAGCTGTACCTCAGCTGCACCTCCCGTGCATGGATCATTTTTTTTAAATCATAGCGATGGGCAGTGATAAAAATGACCCTCAGATACAGTCTTCCATCTTTTTTTACATAACAGGGGAAGCCGCCCTAGAATTCTGTAAGTCTGTGAATGTAAACATTCACGTTTGCAAGTGATGAGAAATGAAATTACTTGAAAGAAATACTGGAAAAATTCAAAGCCTACTGCAGCCCTAAGAAAAACGTCACATACGAAAGATACCGATCTTTATGTGCATGCAAGGCAGTGACAATATTAGACTGTACATAACTGAGCTGAGAAGATGAGCTAAATTGTGTGGATTTGGAGAGCTTGAAAATTCACTCATCCAAGATAGAATAACTTGTGGGATCGTAAATGACTGTCTGAGAGAACGGCTTTTGAGAAAAGTTGACCTCACGCTGGAGAAAGCAATAAATATCTGCAGAGCGGCAGAGACAACGGAGTGCCAGATTAAACAGGTGACGGAAAATGATAAGCCGCACACGATCAAGCTGTTGGATGCAGTTAAACAGAAACAGCCCCAGGAGCGAACAAATAGACAGTCTGAATGTGAAAAGAACAAAACTGCTATTAAAACATTTAAATGCAGCCAATGCGGAACAGAGCATTTACCACGTAGTTGTCCAGCCTACGGAAAGCAGTGTAAGTGTGATAAACAAAATCACTTCGCTAAGATGTGTAAATCGAAGAAAGTGCTCACGATTGCAGATAACGACACAGACACTGAAACTGAACTTTTCATTGGTGCAGTAACAACAAATTCCAAAGAAGACAAATGGAAGGTAAATTTTAAAATTGCCAACGTGATGGTGAATTTCAAGCTTGACACAGGTGCACAAGTAAATGTCATTCCCATAGCCTGTATCATAAGATAAGCAAAGAAAAACAGCTAACTAAAAGAAAAGAGAAGCTGTCTACTTATACAGGTGAAAAATTGCAGTAGAAGGCAAGAGCACACTTAAAGTGAACTACAAAAAACAGTCTCAAGCATTCATAGTGGTGAAAACTGATGCAAAACCCATTCTTGGAATCAAAGCTTATGGAAATCTGAAGCTAATCAGGAGAATAATGACTGTCACCATTGATGACATCGTAAGCGAGTGTAAAGATGTGTTCCAGGGGTTTGGCTGCCTAAAAGGAGGACACACCATCAAGATTGATGAAACTGTGACACCCAAAATACACCCACCCAGGAAAATACCAGGAATGCTGAGAGATCGACAGAAAGCAGAGTTGGACAGAATAGAGAGACTACACGTCATCAAGAAAACTGAAGAATCAATAAAGTGGGTTAGTCCAATTGTAATTGTAGAAAAATCAGATGGGAATCTGCGAGTCTGTCTGGATCCCAGAGACCTAAACCAAGCAGTACAAAGAGAGCATTACCAGCTGTCCACAGTAGAAGAGATCACATGTAAGTTAGTTGATGCTAAATATTATTCAGTCTAGGATGTAAATTCAGGTTTCTGGCAGGTCAAGCTGGATGAATGCAGCTCCTGTCTCTGTTCCTTCAACACACCATATGGTCAATACAGGTTCTTACACTTACCTTTTGGTATTAATTCAGCCCTGGAGATGTTCCACAGAACAGTGAAGCAGCTGTTTGAAGGGTTAGAGGGCATGGAAACCTATATTGATGATGTGCTTGTCTGGGGACCCTCACGAGAAAAACACAACCACAGACTGACGTAGATGCTGGCCAGAGCTAGAGAAAGGAACCTCAAGTTGAAGAAGGAGAGTGTGGAACGAGCTACCATCTGACGTGGTAAATGCGGGCTCACTAAGTTATAAGAATAAATTAGATAGATACATGGATGGGAGAGGTCTGGAGGGTTATGGACTAGGTGCAGGTCAATGGGACTAGCGGTATAATATTTCAGCACAGATTAGAAGGGCCGAATGGCCTGTTTTCTGTGCTGTAGTGTTCTATGGTTCTATGGAAAAGTGCAAAATAGGTCTTCATGAAACTAAGTACTTGGGACATGTGCTAACAAGTGAGGGACTGAAGCCAGACCCAAGTAAAATTGAAAAACCCGTGAACATGCCACCCCCAGAATATAAGAAAGACTTGGGGAGGTTTTTGGGAATGGTGACCTATCTTGGGAAATTCATTCTGAACATGTCAGACCTGACAGTACCTCTCAGAAAACTACAAAATGATATGGAATGGCACTAGGAACAAAGTTACCAGGAAGCTTTGACCAGTCTGAAGAGAACACTGACCCAGGTGCCAGTGTTAAAGTATTATGATGTCAGTCAGCCAGTCAAGACCTCAGTGGATGCTTCAAAGACTGGCCTGGGAGTTGTCCTCTTGCAAAATGAGGCACCAGCAGCATACACTTCAAAGGTAACGACTGAAACACAGTAGCAACATGCCCAAATAGAGAAAGAAATGCTAGCAATTGTGTTTGGCCTTCCAGCAGTTTGTCTATTGCAAAGACGTGAAGGTAGAGTCTGATCATAAGCCTTTGGAAGCTATACTTAAAAAGCCCCTGAACTGTGCATCACCAAGATTACTAATGCGTCTGCAGAAGTACCAGGTCAGAGTTAAATAAAAACTAGGCAAGGAAATGTACAACGCAGACACTCTGTCACGGGCATACCTATCCATCACGGAGGAAGAGGATAAAGAAACAGAAGCACAGGTTCACATGCTGACAAAGAACTTACCTGTGGCTGTAACCAAACTGGATGAGATCAGGGAAGAGACAAGAATGACACCACCCTTAGAAAACTGCAGCAGATTGTGCAAACTGGCTGGACCACACATCGGAGCGGAGCCCCTTCTGCTGTACAAGAGGACAGAAACTTTCATGAGGAACTTCATGTAGCAGAAGGAATAGTTTACAAGGGAGAAAAGATCATAATTCCTGCAACACTGAGGAAAGACATGCTGCACATACATGAAAGTTACCTCGGCATAGAAACATGCAGGAGAAGAGCTCGAGATGTAATGTATTGTCCTGGAGTGGGAGCACAAATCGGGGAAGTGGTGAATGTATGTGTAGTGTGCCAAAGTTCAGTAAATCGTAACAAAAAGAACCACTTCAACCAAACAGTGTTCCAGAGAGGCCCTGGCAGAAAATTGGAGTGGATTTGTTCACATTTGGCTACAGTGAGTAGCTACTAGCAGTAGATTATTAGCTAAAGTTTTTTGAGTCTATGCTGCTGAGAAATGATAGTAAGAGTATCACTCTAATAAATCATTTAAAATCAATTTTTTCTTGCCACAGCATACCTGAAGCACTTATCTCAGATAACGGTCCACAATTCTCAGGCACTGAGTCTTGCTAATTTGCACAGGACTAGGAATTTTGCCACACCAGGACAAATCCCAAATATCCACAATCCAACAGAACGGTGAATGTACTGTGCAGAGCTTAAAACACCTGTTGAAGAAGGTAGAGATCCCTACCTGGCTCTGATAGATTTCAGGAATACTCCATTAGAGGGCATTGCATCATCTCCAGCACAGCTCCTGATGGGGAGAAGACTAAGAACTAAGCTTCCAACTGCGCCCCAGCTGTTAGTTCCACAGCCAGTGAGCTACAGCGTGCAGGACCTGGTCAAACTGAGACAGCAGAACCAGAAACAGTACTTTGATCGAGGCTCCCAACCTCTGCCTGACCTGAACATGGGAGAGACAGTGAGGATTCAGCATGAAGGGATCTGGAATCTTGCTGTTGTCACAGGAATCACAGGAGAACCAAGGTCTTACATAGCGCAGACTACAAACGGACAACAGTACAGGAGAAACTGGAAAGTCTTACAAAAAACAAATGAAACGCAACCCTGCTCTGAACCAGAAAGTGTAGCTGAAGATCAAAAACCAGAATGCACCAGTGAAGCAACAGGTAACCTGATAAAGCCTGAGAGTCCTGAAAACTATCTAAGGGGTGATGGTGATACAAAGCTGGAGAAGGCCCCTTGTCCTTCAAAATCACCTCTGTTACCATTCAGAACATCCTGTGGAAGAATTGTGAAAAAACCACAGAGACACAGAGATGAGTAAAAGACAAAAGAGACTGATCATAACAGAGTGAGAAAGAATAGATAAGAGACTTTGTGTACTTGAGTTGTGTAAAAGTTTTTTTTTAAAGAAAGGGAAATATCATGATAATAGCTGATTGTGGTAGTGGACTCCAGTGTTCGATACTATATGGTACTCTGTACTAGGTACGGGGTCACCTGACCATGGGGTTGGAGGTCAGATAGCACATGTTGGAACCTGTCTTGATAGAATTCAGTTACTGCAGATATGTGTTTATATTAGGAAAATGTGTTATCAATAAAGTTAGCTCAGCTACAATATCAACGACCTGTGTACATCATTGAAACAAAAACACAAGACAGGGGTCACATGGTCAGAAAAGCCAATCAACACCGAGCACGGAGAATCTCATAAGGGGGTGGAGTTTTCCAAGCGTGAGGGAGTGCATTGTAGGCTTTCTAGAAGCAGGTAGCTAATCCAACAGCTCTGTAACTAAAGTTCGTTGTTCAACTAAAAAAGCCTCTCGGTAGTACATTCCTACATCTCTCCAAACTCCGCGCTGCTTTATGGGTTCTCAAACAATGTCATAAAAGCCCATCTGGTTCACTAATGTCTGTTAGGGAAGGAAATCTGCTGTCCTTATACCTGGTCTGGCCTACATGTAACTCCAGACCCACAGTAGTTGACTCTTAACTGAAGGACAATTCGGGATGGGCAACAAATGCTTGCCTTGCCAGCCACACCCACATCCCATGAAATAATTTTTTTTAAAAGCTAAAATTATCTCCAGATAGCTCCTTTAAAATCCAATACAAAACAAAGCCTATGAACATACTACAGTTACCTTCCCAGTTGTCAAGGAATTATAAAGGTAATTCCAACACCACACATCCAGCAGGGAGATGTCCTCACAGGGAACATTGATTGGGATAAAGGGATAATCCACAGACCCAATTCTCCAACCCATACTCTCTGTGAACATGGTTCACCACTAGAAGTATGAGATTGTGAAATAATCCCTTGTATGCTTAAGCCTCACCTTTGATGTGCTTTTGGATCCTCTGAACAGATATCTTGGAATCCAATAAGCAAATGCCTTGCTTTGTACCTATGTGGCCATATTGAAGAACAACATAGTGTAGGTAAGGTAACTGTTAGATGGTTAGAATGTGCCTGAATAGAAACTTCTCTTTTCTAAGATATATGATGATGGTATGCACAGGGATTGACACAAATCCATACAATATTGTTAAGAATGATTTATCACAGTTCAGGCAGTACATTCCAGCTCATAGTGATGTGCTGTATTAAAAAAGCATTCGATTTCATCTAAATTTCTGCCAATGATAAAATGATTCATCTGAAGCTTTACATAATAAAGTCACTTTTTAGCATAACAAGAGACAAATGTCCTCAGACTCCTTTGGTTGGCCACCTTCCCTAGGATTTGGGCACAGTTAAACCCTGCTGTTAAACAGACATAGATTTGGGATAATGGTGGAAATTGCCAAATGGATGGATGGTCGGTGTAAATTTTATGTAATCAGATCATCCGAGACCATGGGGTACAGAAACACTGTAATTTAAACTGATCAAACCCAAATCTGCACTGCACTGTTCTTGTGATGTGGGTAAATTCATTCTTGTTCGATTGATTTCGGGGAAAGTAAGTTACCTTAAAATCATGTAAACATAATTACAGAATCTGAATCTTATTTGATCATTTCCAGAGTATAAGCATGCTGCTGTTTCCAAGGAGCAGGACCACCGGACATATTTCTGTTTCTTTAAGTGATGCAGGGTGATGTGACCTTAATGATTTGTGTGCGGCGGGAATTACATCATTACTGGTTGCAAATGAGAGAAATAAACCATAGGTTTGTACTGTAATTTGGTGCGTACCATACATTGTGTTTATAATTTTATTTGGTGCTGTTGTTCATGTATTGAAATCTAGAGTCAAACTCAGGGTAAATCAAGGAACTCTTTTAGCAGACTTTCCTTTTGATTGATCTGTGTGGCTCCCTACTTATGCAACATAACATGTAAACACTCCACATCATTATCAATGTTTTGTTGTACCTTCATCATATTTGCCCACATTGTCCCCATACATAAAGGGGTAGATTCACTATAGGCAGCGAGCATCACCTGGTGAAGCACAGAGGAATATCTGGTGGGGAGGATCGCACACCCATTACAGAACCAAAGGAAAATTAAGAGGAGTTCGGTTATGGCCATGCGATATTCCTCTTTGCACCTGCTCAGGAAATGCTCAATGCTCAGGCAGTAAAGATATTTGTCTATCCCAAAGAATCAAAGAATTTCCATGAATGGATTGTGTAGTAATTCTGGAGTCACTGGGCTGGATTATACTCGGGAGCGCGCTGCTTGTCCGTCCCCCACCCGACGAAACAGTCAGTCGGAAACCGACCAACGAAAAAAAATCCACCCCGTAACAGTAACAGGCTGCAGGCTGTAGGGGGCGGTGGTGTGTGTCAGCTTCACCTCTGACTTCTGAGCGGTCCGAATCGCTCCCACTCCCTGGGCTCTAGACCTTGGACTTATTTGGGGGTTGTGACAAAGTGCAGCAGACAATTGGTTTTGGTGCAAGAAAAAAAAACTGGGTTTATTGAAATCACAAATGAACTTATAACATTAATAACCCCTTTCCCATTTCTACTTAGTTCTGTTGAAGGGTCATGAGGACTCGAAACGTCAACTTTGCTCTTCTCCGCCGACGCTGCCAGACCTGCTGAGTTTTTCCAGGTATTTCTATTTTTGTTTTATAACATTAGGATTACACTGAGATTATACAGATCTACAAAGTACACTTATTTAAGAATGGGGAACACACGGCATAACGAGGGAAAATCACGCTACTAATCCCCTTACCCTTGTCCCACATTCAAAACCTAACTAAATTGAACTAGGAGAGGTCAGGGATCATGCTCACCAACCAGGGTTCCTTGACAGTTCGAAATCCAGCCAGGTAAGCCAGTTGCAGTTTTGGGGTACACTCTTTGTGTCCTCTGGGGCCTGCCATTCCACACGTGGTCCTGGTCTGTGGAATCTGCGAAGGTTCTTCAGTTGGGTGGAGGGTGCGGTTGAGGGTGGTTGATCTTCGTGGAGGGCTGCGGTTGCAGCCTTGTTGTCTTCGGTTGAGCCTGCCACCCCGTGCCCCTAGCCGTGATGTTGCCTGCGGGCCTGCAAAACCTCCAGATCTCCTCCCTCCGCTTCGCTCAGCTACCTCTCCCTGTTTAAACTCTGCTTCAACCGCTCCAAAACTGCTCACCCTCCCTTCGTGGCCCAGTTATACTGTTTTTTCGAATTTCTTATCTCAATCCAAATCAAGGTTAGTCCTTTGTCTGATCTGGGCTTCTTCAGGTGATTGTTGTCTCATTGTTTTTAATGGGCTCGCATGATGTTTATCGTTGTCTTCCTGTCCCCGTAACTAGCCTTGAACTGAAAGCCATTGTATATGTGGAGTATTGATGGGTTCGCATAATTGCATTGATTGCTGCCTTCCTGCCTTAGTAGTTAGTAGCGATTATTTATGCAAGATTTTGATGGGCTTTAGTTTCGTGTAAGATGAAGTCTTTCTCTGGGTTGATTGTTTTAAAGGGAAGAATGCGTATTCTGTCTCCTCTCATTGTCTGGTTTCAGGCAATAAATCCACACTGCACACAACAAGCCCGGGCATGTCCAGTCCCAGGCCTTCATGGGCCTAGCCTCCTGTCTGCAGGGTTCTACACTTAACTCAGCAGTTGGGTCCTCTGCCATGAAAGTCCAAAAGTCATATCCTTGTTGATGATATGAAAAATGTGGGAATTTTGAGAACCCTTCAGGCAGCAGCAGCAACAAGGGAAGTGTGGGACTTCCACTTCTCACTCAGAGGAACTCCCACCCTTGGGAGCTGCCTGCCAGTCTGATTGGCCGGCAATTCTTGCAGTCCCAACAGCACCAGAGCTCAGTAGTGGCCACTGCAGGGATTGCAAGCAGGCCCAGGACAAAGGCCCCAGTGAATCTTGGACTCTTGTAAGTCAGGGGTACTGAGTGGGGATGAATCAATCACATTGCCGGATGGGGTGGGGGGGGGTGGGGTGGGGGGGCAGGGGATGGGTAGGGGGTTACTATGTTCCTTCCCAACCTCTTAAAATCTTTTTTGAAAGAACAGGCTGCCCACTCCCGCCTGCCTGCCCACACCAACCATATTATTCAAAGGGGGATGTCCCCTCACTTCTTGGTATCTTGCCAGCCCTGCTACCCCAATCAATACTATTCATCCACCTAGTTGCTGTTTGGAGATCTTGCTATTTGCAAAATGTCTACCTGCATAACATCAGTTGCTGCGTTTCAAAGGAATGCATTATAAGTGGAGTTGTTTGAAATATTTGTAATAAGATGTGATTCTTTCAGAATCATTTACCTCTGACACAACAAACTTTAATTCTGGAGTGAACCCAGGGTCCAAAACTCACTCGTGCTCTTCCAGGCTCCTTCTCATTCAGTCAGTTTCAATGGAGTTGACATTGTGCCTTATTTTGAGAGCCAGCTGGGACAGAATATTTCTGTTGAAAGACGTTCCTGTGACACATAAGAACATTATGACAACAACTGCCTCACCATCTATAAAGTGGTGCATTTTTACCCTTAAAAAATCATTCAAAAATTTTTAGCTGTTTCCAGAGTGTTGCACAGAAGTTCCTGTTCTTTTCAGCAGTAATTCCATGTAAGTTAAATTTTTGAAACATTTTCCAATGGAAGGTTCTCTGGAGATTATTTTAGAGCTACTTTGGTGCAGTTGCCCGAGAGTGTTGCTGCTGCTTCACAATGATGGCAAAGGAATAAGTGACCTGTCCACACCAAGGCTGGAATAGAAAAGGGGGCAGCAGCAGTGGCAATGCCACAGGGTCGGCAGTAAGACAGGGAGGTGGAGCAGAGGGTGCGGTGAGGGCAAGCTCTACACCAGGCTTGTCCAACCCCCTGGCCCGCAGGCCACAGCCCAGCCCCTGAAACCTCTGGATCCGGCCCGTGGACTCGTTGGTCAAACTACGGTTAAGCTGAACGAAAGATGTGCAAGGATCTGCTCCTCCAATAAGAGACTGATTCCCTCCTGCTTTTGCGACTGATAGGCTCGAGCTAGCCAATCAGCAGCAAATTTGGGAGAGAATCAGTCTCTGGTTGAATGAGCAGCGAGCAGTGTGAAGGTGAGTGGCTGCTCCTTTGGTTTCAGCATGCCGCTCT